>NC_056748.1:1166538867-1166693867 GCF_019279795.1 Protopterus annectens | reverse complement strand
CATTTAACTTTAGGCCGTGGCTCTGGCACCAGTTATCCGTTTCTGTGAGACCCTTCTGAAGGATATCTGTGTCAGATGTGTTTTCTACTATGGCCCAGTTTGCAGTCATCTGCAAACTTTGTCAGCCATAACCCTCCTGTGTTTGCTTGTACTTGAAAAGTAGATGCCAAACAAGAGTGGGCCCAGGACTGAGCCCTGTGGGACACCACTTGTGACAGGCTTTGAGTCTGACATGGCGCCAGCAGCTCTGACCCTGTAGGTTCTGTCACTCAGCCAGTTTGCAACCCATCTTGTGATGTATGGGTTGACATTTA
Organism: Protopterus annectens; assembly: GCF_019279795.1. Lineage (NCBI taxonomy): Eukaryota > Metazoa > Chordata > Ceratodontiformes > Protopteridae > Protopterus > Protopterus annectens. Next base: position 1,166,693,553 of record NC_056748.1, on the reverse strand, counting down.
AGCTGATGAGTTTTTCAATGATACCCGAATGGGGTATTGTATCGAAGGCCTTAGCCAGATCGAGGTAGGCTGTATGGACTGCCTTTCCCTCATCAATGGCTTTGGTGACTGTTTCAAAAAAGTCAACCAAGTTTAAAAGGCATGATCTGCCTTTGACAAAGCCAAACTGGGTTGGATCCAAAGTCTGCAAATTCCCTATGTCTTTATTTATGTGGTCCATTATGATCCTCTCCATGGCTTTGCAGATAAGGCTTGTCAAGCTAATGGGCGGTAATTTCAGGGTCGGTGGAGGCACCGCCTTTGTGAAGTGGTACCACAGTTGCAGTGCGCCACTCCTGGGTACATATCCAGAGGTAAGACTTTGATTAAACAGCTGTCCTAGCTGTGGGTTTAATTCCTCATTGAGTTCATGGAGCACACAGCCGGGACACCATCAGGTCCCATGGATGCTGTGTTTTTGCTTTGGAGAGAGCAGTTCTCACTTGGGCACTGGAGATGTTTGGGGGCTGCAATCGTTTGGTATAGATATCTCTCCTTTGGGGAGGGGAGAAGTTTGCACTGAACCTGTCAGCCAGTATGTTGGCAATGTCTGTAGGATCAGTAATCTTCACATCATTTTGAACTAGCTCTGAGCATATCTGGGAGTTTCCTCCCAGGTTTCTAACATAGCTAAAGAAGGCCTTATGATTGTCTTTTGAGTCTTTAGCTATTTTTCTCGAAATTTGCTTTGGATGATTTTATGAGAGCTCTTAGTTTTTTACTTATAGTGATCAAGGGTGTCTTACCTTTTAAGGATTTTGCTCTATCTTGTAGTAGCTTCCTCCTTTTGTTGTAGAGTTTGTTTATGGCTGGGGTCCACCAGACTGGATGCTTGCCTTTGGTACAAAGAGTCTTTGTTTTGCTTGGGATTGCCTTATCCATGCAGTCCTGCAGGTGCTGGTAGAAGGCATTTGTAAGTGATTCAGCGGCTTGAGTACTGTTTTCCGCCGCTCAGGGGCCTTAAAGGAGACCACACTAGTCTTTAGAAGTGTGAAGTCGGCTTTGAGAAGTTCTTTACTGTGGTCTTTTATTTCAGGTGGGGGTGGGATGAGGACCTCCAGCGAGATTAGTTTGTGGTCTGATCTCACCAGTGAGGGGTACACCTCCGGTGTTGAACATTGTGCTCCCATGTTCGTGATGATGAGATCAAGTATGTTATCTCCTCTTGTGGGGATGGTGACTAGTTGTTCCATGGCATTTGAGTTTATGAATTCCAGGAACTTTTGGGCTAGGGTGTTTGGGCTTGAGTAGTGTTCCCAGTCTATATTAGGGTAATTGAAGTCACCTAGTATGATGGTGTTTGGTGATACATTTATCCCTCTAGTGTTTTCAGGAAGGCCATGTGAGGTTCCTGAGTTTGTGAGGGTGACCTGTAACATGCTACAATTTGCAGAGCAGTCTTGCCTATGGTTAATTGCACCTGGATGGTCTCAGATGCATCGTGCGTTGCCACCAGTCTTGAGGTGTGGGTGTCCTTGATGAATATGGATACCCCTCCTTTCTTGGTATTGTCCAGATTTTGGGGCGGAACGCATGATATGAGGTAAAACCTGATAGCTGGGGTGCTCTCAGGAGCCTTGAACCAGGTTTCTGTCACAGCACAGACATCGATGTTCTCCATACTGAGAAGGGCCTCAGTGCGTGCATTTTGAGATTTAGACTTCTGGCATTGAGCAGCATTACCCTTTGTTTTTCCTTTTTGTGTTCTAGGGTGGTAGGTTTAGAATTTGAGCCTTGCCTAAAAAGGCACTATGGGGTGGCAAGAGCCTTTGCCAATATCCGAATCCCAGGGTGACAGGTGCAAGCCGTCCCTTGGAGAAGCAGCGTGGCTTTTCCAGCATGTCATCCCAGGCAGACAGACACTGGATCCCCTTTGAATGACACCAGTGTTTAAGCCAATTGTTAAAGCTGATCATCTTATCTCTGTATTGTGGCATCATTCTTGGTGAAGGTAGGATACTGCTCAAGGTCAGGGTCATACCTGTCTGGGCTACATAATCAGAGAGCTCCTCAATGTCTCTTTTCATGTAGTCCAAGGAACGTCTCAGGTCGTTTACACCAGCGTGGACAATGACTGAATCATATTTGTACCTGCTGTTGAGAGACCTGAGTGCTTGCATTATGTGGCGGATTCTAGTGCCCGACAGGCAGCTTACTGTGACCTTCTCCTTACTCAGTCTGGTGGCGGACGTCAGTGTGTCTGACTATGGAGTCACCAATGACTAGTGTGTCTGGCATTGTGTTTGGCCTTAAGGGCTGTGACTGTTTGACACTCTGACTGTGAGGTCTATGTGTTGCAGGTGTTGTGTTCTGAGGTGGTGGTTGTTTGGGTGTCTGCTTTGGTGGCCTCTGCTGTTTTGGTAGATTTTTGATCAGAGCCTCCGAGTATGTCTTTGTGTGTTTATGTGTATGATTTGAGGTTGTAATGGTAATATGTGAGACTGGGTCTATAGTGTGTGTGGTAACCTTCTCCTCCTGACTGGTCTTGCCAGTCCTATGTTGAGAGAGCTCAGCCTCCAGTTTGGCCGTATAGTTGCATCTCTCGCATGTATTTGTGTTTTGTGGGAGGAGGAGGGTTGTTCAGTGTACATGAGGCAATTGTAACATTGCCTCAATATTCCCAGGTTCACCAGCTGAGCAGGAGAGGACACTAGCAACTGATCCCTCGACATGCTAGAAGGAATAGACAAAAAAACTTTAAAAAGATTCCGGGGACGTGGGTGACCGAGAAATGGGGTTGCCTTTTGGGGTACTATCTATGACAAGAGTGCCGTATCAAGGTAATAAGTACTGTAGGAGCAAGTGCTACGTTTAACAGATAGAGAATAGTCTACTTGGAGTCAAGTAGAGATGATCTTTTAATTATAGGATACGCTGATTAGATCAGTAGTATAGTTCGAGGAAGGTAGTTTTAAGGGAAAATTTGAAGAGTGGACTTTAGGTAGCCCAATAGTTTAAACCTGCTTAACGGCTGCCCTAGTGTGCAACGGTAGCAACTCCGCGCTAAATCGCGCTAAAGCGTGCTTTATAGCAGGGGGCTGGAAAAGACAGGAAATGACCCAAATTGGCCAACAAACCACAAGTCACTGCCCTAAACCACTCCTCTGAGGACAAATGAAGGAGTTATGGAAATGACCCCTAGTGGCCAATAAAACTACAGTTTCAAGTCAGTAACCACCTCTCGGGGGGCAGGGAAGCTGCTCAATGTTAGTCACTGCCACTGATAAACACAGAGACCCTCCTTCAGCCCAAGCAAGAATGGCCTCACAGAAACTTTCAAACAGTTCAGGAACAGCAAGCCTGTAACTGAACTTTTTAACTCTCAGAAAAGTGGGAAAAAGCAAGATTTTTTTTTGTTTTTGTTTTTACAGAGATAGCAGAGGTTCACAAGTAATATCAAGTTATAACAGTGCAGTAAATGACCCCACACAAGAGTGCTAGGTCAAGGACAGAAAATATGCAAGTTTTAAGAAAAAACGATTTAAAATTAAGTGCAAACAGGAAATTCAGCAAACAGCTTTTGGTTGTGCTCTAAATACAGCTACTAATACAGAAATCAAGTTTAACAAGCCAGAAAATGCTCAAGCTAGGCAGCTATGCAGAAAAACTTAGCAAATAAACAGAGAAAAAATACTTAAAATCTCAAAAGTGGCTCCCTTCTTCTCTCAGCGTTTTTTCCTCTTGGAGGGTGCTTCACCAACAGCCAACAAGCCTGAAAAGACGCTCAAACCACGAGGCAACTAGGTTTTAAGAGGAAGATGAAGGAGTTATGGAAATGACCCCTAGTGGCCAATAAAACTACAGTTTCAAGTCAGTAACCACCTCTCCGGGGGGAAGGGAAGCTGCTCAATGTTAGTCACTGCCACTGATAAACACAGAGACCCTCCTTCAGCCCAAGCAAAAATGGCCTCACAAAAACTTTCAAACAGTTCAGGAACAGCAAGCCTGTAACTGAACCTTTAACTCTCAGAAAAGTGGAAAAAGCAAGATTTTTTTTTTTTGTTTTACAGAGATAGCAGAGGTTCACAAGTAATATCAAGTTATAACAGTGCAGTAAATGACCCCACACAAGAGTGCTAGGTCAAGGACAGAAAATATGCAAGTTTTAAGAAAAAAACGATTTAAAATTAAGTGCAAACAGGAAATTCAGCAAACAGCTTTTGGTTGTGCTCTAAATACAGCTACTAATACAGAAATCAAGTTTAACAAGCCAGAAAATGCTCAAGCTAGGCAGCTATGCAGAAAAACTTAGCAAATAAACAGAGAAAAAATACTTAAAATCTCAAAAGTGGCTCCCTTCTTCTCTCAGCGTTTTTTCCTCTTGGAGGGTGCTTCACCAACAGCCAACAACATAGGGTCTATATTATCGGAATGAAAGTGTCATACTTCGAATACCATATGGTCGACACCATATGGTCGAAGTATGACAATTTTGAATCCGAATAAAAATAACACCGGGACAGGAAAACTGTCATTAAGTGTTTTATGCAGAGGGGCAAGCCTCCCTGCACCCCCCACACCCCCCGCTACTTAAATATACCAACTCCAAGATCGCAATACAGTGCAGAAATGGAAGATTTCCTTTTCCTGCATTGTAGCGTGATTTCGGAGTTGGTATATTTAAAGAGTGGGGTGTGTGGGGGGCACAGCCCCCCCATGTGAGAGGTTCAGTGGGTCTTGCCCCCCTGCTTACACCCTTTTGTTTGTTTTTTTAAATGATTTTAGAACATTTCAAAGTTTTAAGACTTTGATCACTAAAGTTCTGTCTTTAGTGATTCGAAGTACTAAAACTTCGTTGATCTAATATAGACCCATATATATATATATATATATATATATATATATATATATATATACACACACACACACACACACATATATATATATATATATCTCTGTATATACATACACATATATGTGTGTATGTATGTATATATATATATATATATATATATATATATATATATATATATATATATATACATACAAACATACATACATATACAGATATATGTATGTGTGTGTATATATATATATATATATATATATATATATATATATTTGCATACATGTCTCAAAATGCCTATACAAACATATGATGCTGATAGACCACCCACAACTGGGGCAGCATGCACAGTTAGATACAAAAGCAGCCATTTCACTCATATCTGCCCCCCCCCCCCCTCCAGTCCAAATAAATGAGTGAACAGTACACTGCTACAAAATCATGATAGGCCATACACAATGGCCAGACATACAACAATCTCTTAGCAAAACAAGAGAAATGTCTGAACATAGCAAAGAAAAATACAACCAGCCAGTAATTCACACTTGTTTATTATACTCTGATGTCTTGGCCAAAGCTTTCAAGGAATAAACATCACCAGAAATACATGCCTTAATCCCAAGAAGCAATTAACACCTAATTACATAACTGAATACAAAGCTTCCAGTTACACTTGTCATTTAACCCCCTACAGGATAAAGTATCACAGTTAAATTGAAGTCTGTACATAACAATTGTCCTTTTATGAATGTTTCATCACACTGAGGAACAGCCGTTTTAAAAAAGTACCTTGAGACCCACTACTGTCCCCATAGTGTGATTTATTCAAATGTACAGCTATAGAATTGACATATTTCTTATCAGTAATATGTATATAGACTCCGCTACACTTTGGTTGGTTTGCTTTTTATTTGTTGTATTTTGTATTGGTTTATTGCCTTTTTATATTTTGAGTGCTGTGATATGTTTTCTTTACCTTGTGTTTTGCTTGTGTTCTGCTTTTAACTGCATATTAAAACTTCAAAAGACATCACAGCTCTGTTTCTTGAGAGTCAGGCAGAAAATTTTCCCACCCTGTCACTTTTGTGTTCTTAAATACCACTGTCTTTCTAACTGCCTGCCTCTTATGTTAATTTGACTGCTTTCACTGGCTTGTGTGAGTAAGCACAAAATTATCATTTTGTGAAATCACTCCTCTTCAACTATTTAAATTTATTGGCCATTCTACTATATTCCATAGTACCGAAATACAAAAGTGATCACCCCCTTTTCAATCTATCTTGCTGTTTTAAAAATAGTGACTCTCCAATAAAACGTAACGTTTTAGAGAGGTAAAACTTAAGTTACCTACTTTCACATCAACTTCTCTAGTGCTCACAGCAGTGTTTAGGATAAACCATTTTTTTTTCATTTTACCTTTAAGCATCCTTGTGACTAGCACTTGCTCTAATACCTGCTGGGAAGCACAAAGAAGCCTTAAACTGATACAATCACTTAACTCTCCATATTAATAAGGAGAAATTAATCATAGGCACTAAACAGCCTATAATTGCAAAGTACCTTGCTAAGTTAAGGGAAAACAGCTCCTGTACTTTAAAAAAAGCAACAAACCAGGCATGTCCAAGGGTCAGCTTCCGTTGATTTCTCCTGTCCACCTGGTGAATCTGGGCATACTGGGGCAATGCAGCAATTGCCTCATGTACACAGACAACCCTGTCCTCCTACCACCCAACACTACAACCTGTGAGAGATGCACTTACATAGCCAAACTATAAGCAATGCTCTCTCCACCCAAGATTGTGCTAGACAGTCAAGAGGAGAAGGGAAACACCCACACTACACCTCAAGCAACACATAGCCCTTCTAAATTCACAGCACCAACACCCACACATAACAACACTAAATCCACATATGCGGAGGCCCTTAACTGTAACCTGCCCAAGCAACAAGGACCTCCGAAGCTGAAATGCCAACAAACACCAGTCACAGCCAAAGTGTCACATAGCTCACAACACCAGTGTGCCACCCAGCAACAGCCCCTAAGGCAAGACAACGTACCTAACACTTTAGGCATAGGTGACTCTATAGTCAGGCACACTGATGTCCAACTCACTAGGCTGAACAAGGAGAAAATTACAGTGAGCTGCCTGTCGGGTGCAAGGATCCGCCACATAACTCATGCACTCAAGTCACTCCACAACAAGTACAAATATGACTCTGTCATTGTCCATGTTGGAGTGAATGACATGAGACGTACCTCCCTGGACTACATGAGAAGAGACATGGAGGAGCTCTCGGATCATGTGGCCCAGGCAGGTATGACCCTAGCCCTGAGTAGCATTCTGCCTTCACCCAGAATGATACCAGAATATAAGGACAAAATTATTGACTTCAACAATTGACTAAGCTTCTGGTGTCATTCAAAGGGGATCCAGTATCTGTCTGCCTGGGATGACATGATTGACAGACCACGATGCTTTGCCAGAGATGGCCTGCACCTGTTGCCCCTGGGATTGAGGTTACTGGCTAAGGCTTTTGCCACCCTATAGTGCCTTTTTTAGGCAAAGTTCAAAGGACAAAACCACCACCGTAACAGGTACAAGCATGCAAAATCTGAAGGTAATGCTACTCAATGCTAGAAGTCTAAACCTCAAAATGCACTCTCTCGAGGCACTCCTAAAAATGGAGAACATTGATATCTGTGCAGTAACTGAGACCTGGTTCAAGGTTCCAGAGAGCACTCCTGCAATACCAGGCTACAACTCTTACCACACTTTTCGGCTACCAAACCAGGTTCGAAACACTAAAGATGGAGGAGTGTCCTTATTCACCAAGGATATTCACACCACCAGGTTAGTTGCTCAACACAATGCGTCTGAAATTCTCCAGGTACAACTAACACTAGGTAAGACTGCAATCAAAATTGTAGCTTGCTACAGATCCCCCACCATGCCCCAAGATTCTCACTACACCTTTCTAAACATACTGGAAAATATGAATATACAACCAAACATCCTAATACTGGGTGATTTCAACTACCCTGCCATTAACTGGGAAAACTACTCATGCACCAACACCTTTGCCCTATGGTTCTTGGAATTCATAAATTCCAATGCCCTGGATCAACTAATCCATAGTCCCACCAGGGGCTCCAATATCCTAGACCTGGTCATTACCAACATGGGAAATCGATGCTCCACACCTATGGTCACCCCCTCGTTGGTCAGGTCAGACCATAAGCTAATCACCCTTAACATCCACATCCCACCCCCACCCCCCCAGTAAGGAACCCTCCATAAAAAACTTCTCCAAGGCCAACTTCATGCTACTCAAGTCAGACGTTACAAACCATGACACCCATGCAGATGGGAACTGAATGTTCGACTGCTGAGTCCTACACTAAGGCACTGTACAAGCACATCCACTCATGCATGAATCATGCCATCCCAAATAGAGCCAAGATGCTCTCCTCCAAAAAGAGGAAGCCAATCTGGTGGTCCCCTGCCATAAACAAACTTTACAACAAAAGGAAAAAAAACTGTTACAGAAAAGAGGAAAATCCCAGGATGCAAAAAACTCCCTTACCAGTCTCAGTCAGAAGCTGAAATCCCTCATAAAATCCTCCAAAGCTAGTTATGAAAATAAAATTGCCAAAGATTACAAAGACAACCACAAGGCATTCTATAACTATGTCAAGAATCTAAATGGCAATGCTGAGATCTGCTCTGAGCTACAACAGAATGGCATTAAATATACTGATCCCAAGGATATTGCCAATATCCTGGCAGATCGATTCAGTGCCAACTTCATCCCCCTCTCACCCCCTAAATGGCCCATCTCAATATTGGAAGATTGCCAAATTCTGATAATAACGGCCACACAGGTAAAAAATGCACTCTCCAAAGCTAAGAATACAGCATCCATGGAACCAGATGACATCCCGGGCTGTGTACTACATGAACTACAAAATTAACTGGCACCTCACCTAAGTGTCATGTTTAATCATACCCTCACATCAGGCTTCGTGCCCACTGAGTGGTGCACAGCTACAGTTATCCCACTCTACAAGGGGGGATCCAACTTGGATCCCGGGAACTACCACCCCATCAGTCTGACGAGCCTGATCTGCAAGGCCATGGAACGTATTATCATGGAACTTATAAACAAAGACATTGGCAACCTTAAAACACTGGACCCCACCCAGTTTGGGTTCATGAAGGGCCTATCTTGTCTCCTGAATCTTACTGACTTCTTCGAATCAGTCTCCAGAGCCGTGGACAAGAGTAAGGCTGTCCTGTTCACACAGCCTATCTGGACCTCTCCAAGGCCTTTGACACCATCCCCCACTCTGGAATCATAGATAAACTTACTAAGCTGGGCATTAATTCCTACGTCACTCGATGGGTTGCCAACTGGCTTACTGACAGAACCCACGCTGTAAAAGTAGCTGACTCCAAATCCAGCTCCAGACAAGTGACAAGTGGAGTACCTCTGGGTTCAGTCCTGGGACCTCTCTTGTTTGGCATCTACTTCTCTGAAGTACAGGCCAACACTAAGGGACTCTGGCTAACAAAGTTCACAGATGACTGCAAACTGAGAGCCATTATTGAATCCCCAAATTATGTGGATACTCTACAAAAGGGCCTTACAGAAACAGATGCTTGGTGCCAGAGCCATGGGCTCATGTTCAATGTCAAGAAATGTATAGTTATCTCCTTTGGGAAAAAACATGTACCCGTAAATTATCACATAGGTGGCAGTACACTAAACACCAAAAGTGCGATAAAACTTCGGGACACAGGTGGACAGTGGTCTCACCTTCAATAACCACATCACCACAACAGTCAGGAAATTCTTCTATGTGGCACACCTCATCACTAAGGGCTTTTCATCCAGAAAAAAGGAAGTCATTGTCCCACTGTACTCATCCCTCATTAGACCCATTATAGAATACAATGCCCCATTTGGTATGTACCTCTCAAGACATCTGCAACAATTGGAAAGGCTGCATAAATCTCACTAAAAGAATCACAAGCCTAAAGCAGATGCTCTATGCTGACCCCTTTAAAAAACTCCAGCTATACTCTGTCACATATTGTCTACTCCGAGGCGATCTCTGCTTAACATACAAAGCCATGTCAAACTCAGAGCTGTTGGACATGCTACACTTAAAGAAATCCCAATCCCTCAGAGCCACACGCTCCAGGGATCTAAATCTTATCGTCACAATAAACAAAACATGCTGGAGGGATAGGTTCCTGACCCAGAGACTCCCCAGACTCTGGAATAGACTGCCCATACATGTCAAGCAGAGCACCTCTTTGGCCCACTTCAAAAGGAACCTTGATGATTGGATGGGAGAAAGGAAATTCACCCCAGGGATCATGTCAGTCGCCCTGCTAGACAGGGGTCCAGGGAAGTAAATAGTGTGGGACGAAATAGCCAAGGAATTGTTATGGCTAGGCTTGTATAGGACCTAGGGCCGATAGCCTAGTACCAACCTATGAACCTGTGAACCTATGAACCTATGTCTGACATGTTTTAACAGCCTAGTTTTAAAACATGTGTTGCTGTCTCCCACATAAAATATGTTACAAGGCCATCTAAGAGCATTCTCCACACACCTACCTCTTGAATGTACAGACTTCAACATGTTTCCCAGCCATTCCCCTCAGTAGGAATTACAGCAGCAAGTAATAATAGACCAGTATACCTATCCACCCACTACTGTATGACATCTGGACAAAGCCTGACATAACTGGTGGACAGAAGCCCATACACTGAGAAAGTTGCTGGTGTTACAGGGTTTGTTGTTACATATCTTTTCTGAGTAATATAAAGTCAGAAATACAAATGGATGTTACCATATACATAATGCAATCACCAGAGTATGTTACTGATTTGCCAAGGACAACACCTGTCTGGGGAACAGCCCATACATAACAGGCTAACCCGTGGGCATTATGTGGATGGCCCTACACTTGAGAGAAATGCAGAGACAGGACTTTGTCAGACTGAAACCCATGCAGAAGTAGCATGTGCAGACAAACCCTGTTAAACTAGAATTATTCCAAACATATAACAGCAATACTCACATTTTGCTCCTAAGTCTTGAACCTTCCCCACCATTTAGTTGGCTTGTCTCCACAAGTCTTGTTGTAAGAGGTAGTAGCCCACACAACTCCAAGATGTCTTCCTCACAAGTAAGGGGAAAGGGCCAACACCCACATGGCGTACTATAGGAGTGTGTTGCCATGACATTGACTATTGGAAGAACTACACAGCTGCTCTGTATGCAGTTAGCAAGTGGTGAACCCCAATAGGTGCACAGGCCATCACCTGGTCATGGGCATCACCTACAAAAGCCATGCTGCCACTTATTCAAACCAGCTCTATCCCTGTAGTGCACAGTGAGGGAGAGAGAGAAATTACAAATGAGACAAAGTGGAAAAGAGAAGAAAGTAAAAAGGTAAGTGGAACATGTAAGCAAGTAATTGAATATAGTACTTGGTCTGAAATAATGGGAAATATGATTTGGAGGAATATATGTCCCAACAAGACATGCTGTACTAATGCCCTGCTAAACAGCTGCTATGGCCATAGCATCTGGCCCTCTCTGCAGTGGAAGATATCAAAGACATACCTCTGAACTGTACAAATCCTCACAGAATGTCCACATTTTACCATCAGCTATTTTTGTCTGTTCCTCCTGAGATCTGTACTTTACTGACAAATAGATGAGGACTGACGTCATCAGGTAATGATAAATGCTTGAGTTTAAGACTCCACATTCGTAAGAATATTCACTGTAATACTAAATGTATCATTCTGCTAACTTCCTGTGTCTGTAACAGGTATATTTAAAGTCTGTCCCTATTTACCCCCCCCCCATCATTTTTAGGTATTGTCTAGATTTGATGCTCTGAGAGGTTGTGAGGTGGGAACACAGCTCAGTAGCCTGACTCACCTGGGAAAGGACAGCTCATATATGACAACAGCAGGGGTGTCTGTCAAACAGTTGTGACTGTGCCACTCCTAGGCCAGTTAATGGGATGTTTTCCATATCCATGTTACCTGTGGTTATGAGTATGACACATTTGCCTGGTAAAGCTAAGACACCTATTGAGGGCATGTGCATAGTAGAGTACTGTTGCAGACGTGTGTTGTACTGCATGTGATATATTGACTTAATAACATTCTACTGTACAGTGTTCTGCTGGACAATAAGCACATTTATGACTGATATCTGTAGTCACATGCACATATACCTGTGTTATGTCAGCCAAACCATTGGCAGGTCTGTGAGCAATGGCATTGTAGCATAATAGCCTACTTATGACTGTTAGACATCTTCCAGGTTATCACATTGATGTCAAACCCTATTGTGCAATCAATGTGCTAATGTATGGTGCAGCTATATTAATACAGTATCAATAATGATGTCCCTTTTGACACCTATTTATGTGTGCCTTTGTCCAGATGTACTGCTGTAACAGGTTGAGAAGTATGATTGAGCAGCAAGACTGTAAATGCAGTGTGCCATACTTGCATTCAACAGAAGTGTATACCAGGTATCCCCTGAGCACAATTATGTATGCATATGTTCAGCTGGAAGGCACAAAACTAACCACATGGGTTTCAAGCAGTCAGGTAAATAGGTTGTGTAATGTTGCACATGTGTGTTATATCAGTGTCAGTACATACACCAGACATATATGTGTACAGCTACTGGTGGTTGCATTGCCCTGACACTAATGTGGGTACTGGAGTAGGCATGATTATCATGTATTAATCAGAGAAGTGTCCACCTGTGTTATGACCCTCTGTCCATGTCTACCACTACCATCTATATCAACAGCTATATACAGTGGATATCACAAGTGCATACATCCCTGTTGGAATGCCAGGTTTGTGTGCTGTATGACAATCAGACCACGGAAGATCATTTCATAATGTTTCTCAACTTGAATGTGACCCCTAACCTGTCCAATTCAATTGCGATACAATCAAATGTATTTCTAGGAAGGTGAGCAACTATTGCCAAGTGAAGATGTGCCATGATGTTAGACTCCAGACCAAGATGAATGAATGCTGCAACCATCTCAAGAGGTGCATACACAATTCAACTGGCTTATTGTACTAAGTATTATTTCCATATGTTTTCACAGACTAGAGTGTTATGTTTTGAATTGTACAGGCTATAGGTCACACTACAGGTGGTAATTGTTATGAAATGAGTTATTGTGGTGTCATGTTCCAATTGCAAAAATACCAGGCAGTGTATCAGGGGTGTGTACCCTTTAGATCCACTGTAGCTGTATGGCCACAGTAGTACCTGACCTGTATATCCAGCCTCCACCAAGGTAGAGTAACCCCTTTGGTGGACAGCAGCAATACACAAATCACATAATAGGTTGCTACATTGGCTGTACAGGAACACATAGGTGCAGGCAACAACTTTGAAGCAAGTCCACCTATATCTGAGCAAGCAGGTAAGTTCACAGGTGATGTCCTGTAAGGCTGACTATGACTATGAATCGGACATATCCACACCACCAAGGACAATTGCAACTGTGTCTCCACATATGTTGTAAGTCTCAGATGAAATAACATAATTCACTCTGTACTGGGGGTAAAGAACACCTCATACACACATGCCATGGATATAGGCAACCTGCATCACACAGGTTAGGTGGGAACATCGCCACCATGTCCACCCCAGTTGTACATGGAGATATGCACATCAACCACACTCCTCCCCCCAGCAATGGTGAGCATGTACATATTGCCTACTGATGGCAACAACAGCATATCTCCACGGGGCATAATAACATCAGTGTCTGTCTCCTACATGAACTCAGGGATGTGCTCAGAGCTCCATCACACAGTCATACACAGACCTGCCAACATACACACACCATACACATGGAAGATGACCACTGTCAACCCTCTACACAGAAATGAATGGAGGATAGAGGATTATGCAATCAAGTTTCCAACATTAGGAGGAATAAGATAGCTCAGGGACAGGCGGGTAATGCAAGTTGCTATAGCCATGATAGCTTGGAGGTTTCCAGTGTAGTCTGGATTATTTGCAAGTAATATCCACTGTTTATGTGCATTTTGACAGCCGTATGAGGTCCTGTGACCTTTTCCTGTTTATGTCTTCCAGGCAACATGCAGAGTGCTCGCCTACCAGCATTCTCTGTTTGGGAAACAAGCATCATCACCCAATATGTGATTGGACATTATGCCCTGTCATGTGGATGGAAAGCAGAAGATGTGTGGGAGAGGACTACCCTGTGGAACAGTGTGGTCCACAGGGTAAATGATGCCGCCCTGCACAGTAGAACTTATGTGCATGTGCAGCATCTGGCCACGGACCTCAAATGCCATGCCCATCAATGAGCTGTTGCTGTAGCGAGGGACCGGCTAGACACAAGTGGGGGTCCAGCCCCCACTGACACCCACCGAGGAGCTCCTTAACACATTTGGGCCACATGCCTAACGCACAAGCCATGACGCTGAGGGAAGCATTGTGGATGTGGGTTGCACACACACACTGGATGAGGATTGTGCAGGTAAGGCCCCAGTGGGGATTACTATACACTAATGTATCAGACATACATGTATTTGTATTGTATCTACATGCATGTGTCAGGTCCAATTGCAGTTTTGGATGGGGTTTTCTAATGCACAGAGGTGCACATCTATGGTGAGGACAGGACATTGTGCATTATTGCGGTTAGTACTGTAGATGTGCAGACATGCTGCATCCATCCTATAACAAGGCCACATGTGTGTCTGCTGACAATAACTCCCTCTCACAACTACCTAGGACCCTCTGGTCTGCATATGTGACAGCAGCCTGAAGCTGGTAGGTATTACATTGTTCTGTTGTTGCCTGGCAATACCCCAGGCATGTGAAGCGCATGCAATGTACCATGCACACAACCATCAGTAATAGCTGTATTGCTGTATGTAATAGCTATATTGCTTGTTGTGCTTGTTCACTTGTGCTGGGGTTAACTGTATTGCATCACAGTGGTCACCACCGGGGCCTTTCTGACATGAATTCAACATTCCTGTAGCATACCTCACAACTTGTCTTTGCCAAGACATCTGGACAGAGACCACCAAATTGTGCTGGACAAACGTCCTAAGGAAAGGTCATACGTGCCATATTACTGGTATACAGTGGATATAAATTGTGTACACACCCCTCTTAAGATGCATGGTGTTCCTATTACATACTAATTAGGACCACAATATGACAGTCCACACCTCTTCCAGCCTTTAATGTGACCCATAACAGGTACAGTTCACTTGTAAAACTAAGCATCTGTACTCATTTATTGCACCTACAAGGCAGGCCACCTGTGAGGGCAGCAGACGTCCTATCAGCATGATGTTTCAGTCAGGTATGATACCTCATGCTGCCATATGTGTCAGTATATTCACTGTGGTCTAGTTGGCCATAACATCACATACATGGGCATTGCTATGGCACACAGACCACTTCCAACCACGTATAGGTTTCAAATATATGGATATTCCAGACACATCTGTACAGAGGACTGTACAATAGTTTACCCTGCTGCATGTGAGGCAGATGCTGTCACCACACTATATAAAGTAATGGCAGTGGGAGGTAGTCACCAGCCATGTATGGTATACATATCAAAATGGTATAAGCCACACATAATATGATACTCACACACACACACAAACAGTTGCCAGCATTAGGATTAGAAATACTGGCTATTTAGGTATTCCTACTATAGTGCTATGCAGTTATCATACACGCCACAGAGCTTATACATTTCCACCTCTTCCAAAGGTACTTCTAAGGTGGATGACATCAACAGGTCTACTAAACTGGAGTGAAGGGAAGTGTAAAGGGTAGTACACAGGTCAAAAATGGTATGAGCCAGATAGTACATGACTCACACACACATGCACACACACTTGCCAGTATTGGGATTAGAACACCTGCTTATCTAGGTATTCATACTATAGTGCTACACAGTTATAAGATGTGCCACAGAGCTTATACATTTCCAACTCAACCAAAGGTACTTCTGAGGTTGATGACATCAACAGGTCTACTAAACTGGAGTGAAGGGAAGTGTAAAGGATAGTACATAGGTCAAAAATGATATGAGCTAGATAGTAGATGATTCTCTCTCACACACACACACACACACACACACACACACACACACACACACACACACACACACACACACACACCTGCCAGTATTGGGATTAGAACTCCTGCCTATCTAGGTATGTCTACTATAGTGTTATGCAGTTACCGCATGCACTACAGAGCTTACTGAACTTTCATATTGCCAAAACTACTGATAACTGCATAGCTGTGGTAAAGTATTACAGGTGACAGCCTGCCTTCTGTTCCACCCGTACATCATGCTAGTTCTGTCTGTCTTGCACTTCAACTAGAATTATGGCTTGGAACTTCACCAGGTTATTGTATCATGAAGTGCGGCACACCTGTGAGCCGTCAGCAGTACTCGTTTATCACAGATGTCCACCCCTCCTGACATGTTTGAAGGGCGTTTATCTGTGCTTTCACCCATTAATCTGGTGCACATGTCCATTCTGGGGCACTGTTGCAACTGCCACATGTACACAGACAACCCACCCCTCTAAACTCCAAACACACAGACCTGTGAGGGTTGCCCATATATATCACCCAATGTGGACATATGCACTCTCCAGCAAATAATGCACTAGCAGGTCAAGAGGATAAGATCAACACCTGCACCACACCATGTGGAAAACGTAGCTCACCATGACACCCATTTTGACAGCCAAGACATACAGTGAAAAGCAACACACCCACCTTCCCAGAGTCACTCAATGGACATCTATCCAAACAGCTCAGACCAGCAAGGCAGACACCCACTCAGACACTGCTACATGGCACATGCCAAGGGAAACATATTTAACCTACACAGTGTGCCCCCAACCTAAGCCCCTAAGGCTAACCACCTTGCACAATATAGTGATCATGGGTAACTCAGTACTGAGGCACACACATCCCACTCACTAGGTAACAGCCACATTTCAATCACATGCCAGCATCTAACACATGACACAGCCAGTCATGTCACTCCACAACAGCTACAAGTATCACTCTGTATCCATGTGGGTGTGAATGAATTGGGACACACCTCCCTGGACTACATGACAGGAGACATGGTTGAACTCTCTGATTATGTGGTTCAGGTAGGTTTGACAGTAGCCCTGGGCAGTGTACTGCTGTCACCCAGAATGATGCTGCGGTACTATCAACAGATGGTTGACTGCAACATTGTCTTACGTGTTATGTGTCATTCACAGGGCATCCAGGACCTCTCTGCTTGGGTTGGCATGATTGCCAGAACCCTATGACTTGCCACGGATGTCCTACATCTGTTACCACTGGGTCGCCAGGTACTGGCTATGTGTCTTGACACCCCTATAGCGCCTTATTAGGCAGTGTTCCTAATGTTATTACCACTATAACAGCTACATATGTATGCAATCTGAGGGTCATGCTGCTCAACAGTGGAATCTAACTGTCGGGATGCAGTCACTCATAGCAGTTGTTGGAGTCGAGGACACATGTCTGCTGTAATGGAGAGGTGGTTCACAGCAGCAGACAGCAGACCTGCAGTATCAGGCTATGATGCATTCCACAGCTGTCAGCCCCCAAACATGGACTGCACTACACCTCCACAGGTGGTGTCTCCATAT
Source organism: Protopterus annectens (assembly GCF_019279795.1). NCBI lineage: Eukaryota > Metazoa > Chordata > Ceratodontiformes > Protopteridae > Protopterus > Protopterus annectens. Next base: position 1,166,675,966 of record NC_056748.1, on the reverse strand, counting down.
TCATTATGGATAGAAGCACCTCCAGACTACCATCCCATCATAATGCATTGGAGATATTTCGGTACAACTGCCTTGGGGTAATGTTGCTATCCAGTCCATAGCCTGCTATGGGTTCACATCTATGTCCCTAGACTGTCAATGCACATTTCTCAACACCCTGACATCTCTGATGGACCAATACAACACTGACATAGTATGAGTCTTCAACTACCCCTCCATCACCTGGGGAATGGAGTCAATCACCAGTACAGTTGCCCAACACTTCTTGGATTCATCATTTCCATTGCCCTAGATCAGCTCATACTGACCCCTGCTAGGGGATGAAACAACCTTGACCTGTGTTGACCACTTAAATATGGAACAGTTGCTCATCCCCAGATGTCAATCCCTGCATGGTGAGATTCACACAGGCTGTAATCAACATGGAACTCAACATGTCAGCCACAGCCCCCCCCCACCCCAATGATAACCACTTGGCAAAAACTCTCCAAAGCTGACTTTGCAGCCATAAAAACGGGGGTGGGTGTCTTCACTGCACCCATGGCAATGGGATATAGCTGCATGACTGTGGAATCATGCACATAGGCACTGTATAAACAGGTACATGAATGCATGGTACTAGCCAGAGCCAACAGAACCCAGACACTGTCCTCCAAACACTGGGAGACAATGTGATGGTCCCCTGCCATTACTGAAGTGTACATCAGAAGGAGGGCACTGTTGCAGGGAAAGGTGGTATCCCATGACTGTTGAACTATTAGCCTCAAACACAACTTTGGATCCCTCATGGAGTCTCTGACAGGCATCTATGGCAGCAGAGATGCAGCAGACACTGACGACAGTCACAATAGCCTTGATAGTTACATCAACAACCTCAACAGCATTAAACACAACTGCTGCGAGTTACTGCACAAAGCTAATGCCTATCCTGAGGCAACAGACATTGGCCACAGTCCTGGCAACACATTCAGTGCCAGCTTTAACCCTCTCTCCCCCACAAGTGAAGTACTGAATGAATGTGTTTTCACATGCTGTATCCCATTTCCATTCTAGGCATCTGTGTGTCACCAGGATGTGGCCCTGCAGCAAGGCCACAGGGAATTGAAGTGTGGTGATGCATCCACCATGTCATAGGCAGGGTACAGTATGTGCAGGGTAATTTTTGGTTTGTAACACAGTGATTGCATATGGCTCAAAGATTTATAGGGCTGAGAGTTGTACATGGGTACATGTTGATGTACATCTGTTGTAGAATGGAGAAGAGCACATGTTCTGGTTTGGACACACCTCTGATTGCTAATAACCACAGCCACAGGGGATATTCATCAACCAAGCACACTGGGATTACTATACACACACACACACACATGTATACAATTGCCATTACTGAGATCCATAGGTTCATTGCTTCACAGGTGTGTAGTAGGTGAATGGGCCTGAAGGCTCTACAAGGCTAGCCCAAGGGAATACCTTGGCATCAGGCCACATGGCAATAGTCTTCAGTGTGGCTCAGGAGTATAGTCACTGGAGTGGTCCCCAGGGGTGGGTATTTTATTCACCATCCACTCATCCAGGTTTCTGTTGTGGGTGGCCAGTAATGTGCACTGCTTCCCATGTATGTGATCTATATTCCATAACATGGACAGTGTCTGGATTGTGCACATGTCCCACATGCATGTTCTTTGACTTATGGAAGTATGCTTGAGGTCTCTGGGGCATGTTATGTGGACAGATTGGTATCTTCTGAAGTAGCATTCCTGACCTCATTTGGTGAGACCTGGCTATGTAACTGAGGTAGTGATTGCACCTACATTGACAGTGTGATATGGGTATTCACTGGAGTTGGTGGTGTCTGTCCATACAGGACATTTGTATAAAGCCTGGTATTCCCTTTGTGGGGTATGTTTGCAGACTCTGCAGCTGTTTCTGGTGTCCAGTGGAGAACATGGCAAAAGGGCCTCTGTACACATTGATTGGACTACTGAGGGGATGGAACAGAGTGCCATGTCCTTTTACTTGCTGGATAACACACACTCAGTCAGGAGATGTAACACATCAAAGTACTTTCTGATGTCAGTGGCATTGTTGTGGTTAACGGGTATGTAGTCCACTGCAATCAAATAGTGGGTACTACCTGTTAGGCAATATGCAGGGGAACTACCAATATAGTGGTTGTTGCCTAGCCAAGTGTGTTTGTGTATAAGTGGGTGGAGAGTGGTCTTTGAGTACTAGAAGGGTTATCTATATTGTTCACTAACCCATACTGTCACACTTAGGGCTGTGGATTGTCTACACTAACCTCTCAGTGTTTGACAACTGTTGGCCTTGTAATGTGGACATTGTGACATATACTATGTCCTCAACATAATTTAGCAAAACCCACCCCCAATGGATCCTGTTATTACACAATCACACCAACCCTCACACAGGAAACTGATGGTAGACACACACACACACACACACACACACACACACACACACACACACACACACACACACACACACACTTTCCAGAACTGAGTTTCAACCCCCTACCTAGCTATGTATTGCTACTACAGTGTACCGCATTTATCTCCCACACCACAGAGCTTATAGTATGGATGTTGCCCCAAGGTACTTCTAAGGTGAGGAACATACTCAGCCCTTGTAAATACTGGCATTGGGTGATGTACTGGGTGAGAAATTCCAAAAAATATTTTACCCTACACACACATTTACATTTGCCAGGGGTGAGGTTCAAACCTCTATCTGTCTTTTTGGACCATTATGTTACGCATTTACCACATGCACCACTGCCCTTATATGGTTTAGGGTTGGCAACAGGTACTTCTAAGGTGGATGATATCTGCAGGACTGCTAAAGTCAGGCACTGAGATGTGTAGTGGGTTCAAATGGGGCCAAAATCGTTGAGGTATGGACACACATATGTACACACACAAACACTTGCCAGGGATGACATTCAAACCCATACCTATGTAGTTACTGCTATTACAGGGTACTGCATTTATCACACATGCCACGGAGGTTATAGGATGGATGTTGTCCCAAGGTACTTCTAAGGTGAGGATTATCACCAGCCCTTGTAAATACTGGCATTGGGTGATGTAGTGGGTGAGAGATTCCATAAAATATTTCACCCCACACACACATTTACATTTTCCCGGGGTGAGGTTCAAACCTCTAACTATCTTTTTGGACCATTATGTTATGCATTTAGCACATGCATCATTGACCTTACATGGTGGATAATATCTTCAGGACTGCTAAAGTCTTGCACTGAGATGTGTACTGGGTGTAAATGGGGCCAAAATCTTTGAAGTATGGACATACATATGTAGACATAAGTACACTCACAAACACTTGCCAGGGATGAGATTTAAACCCATACCTATGTAGTTATTGCTACTAAATTGTTCTGTATTTATCGCATGCGCCATGGAGCTTACATGTCGGACAGCTGTCCAAAGGTATATTTGAAGGTGAGTGACATCAGCAGCAGTGCTAAAGGAGGGGTTAGGGAAGTGTTGTAAGTGTGAATGACCACAAACTCAGGTCTCTGCAAGGATACACACACTCTCTCATACAAACACTCACATTTACACAGTTGCCAGAATTAGGATTGGAACATCTACCTAACTAGTTTGTTACACTATACTATTACACAGTTATCACAAGTGCCACGGAGCTTCTATATTGGAGAGCTGTCCAAAGGTATCTTTGAAGGTGAGTGACATCAGCAGCCATGCGAAAGGAGGGGTAAGGGAAGTGTTGTAAGTGTGAATGACCACAAACTCAGGTCTCTGCAAGGATACACACACCCTCTCACACAAACACTCAAATTTACACAGTTGCCAAGATCGGAACCCCTACCTAACTAGTTTGCTACACTATAGTATTATGCAGTTATCACAAGGGCCACAAAGCTTATATGCTATAGAGCTGTCCAAAGGTATCTTTGAAGGTGAGTGACATCAGCAGCAGTGCTAAAGGAGGGGTATGGGAGATTTAGTGAGTGTGAATGGCCTCAACCACATTCATCTAGAAACACACACACTCACACACCACTTTACATTTGACAAGACTGAGATTACAACTGCTACATGGATACCTGTTTGTACTGTAGTGTTACACAGTTATCACAAGCATGACTGACACTATAGGGCTGAGGGCTAACCAAAGGTATTTCTACAATGAATGACATCAGCACATCATGTGATATAGGCCAATGGGATGTGTAGTGGGTGGGGCTGTTAAAGTTATACCACACTTTTCAGGTAGTCTGTACCTTTACTCAGTGAAGACACTGAGACAGTTCTGTTGCTACGACATTCATTTACTGAATACAAGGTTTACATCTAGCTTAACAATGAAAGGTATATGAAAGATTAGTATTATTCTGTTTTATTCACTGTCTTTTCAAACTACTGCTAGCATAATTATTAGCTTGAATAAAAGCTGCAAGATTAATATGAAATATAAAGGGTTAATTTAGAAATAGAATAAAATGCTAAAAAATAAGAAGTAGTAAATGTGCTGGCATAGCATAGTTAAGATTTTGGCATCCATGTGACGCAGATGGCAGCTGCAAGGACATCCATGAAGTAAAGAAATGTAACTTCAAGCAAGACAGCACTGTAACACTACGTTTCAGATAATGCAAGACTGAATTTCCTGGACCAAAGAATCAAGGACAAATCATAAATTAGAAGAACAAAGAAAAACTGTTATACAAAGAAAGAACTGTTTTACATCAGACTCTGGAAAAATATCATATCTTCTGGTATAAATGTAACTATGCTTAAACAGACTTTCGGAATTTGCTATAGAGAGGTGACAGCATATGTGTTGCGTGTTTGTAGAACCAAAAGTCAAATGTAACAGAAATGTCGTACTGACTAATGCAGTTTACTGAAGCAGTTTGCCTCTGTGTATTTATTGTACTCAGTACAATCCAGTATCTAAAAGTAGCTGTTCATACTAAGAGTTAATATGCTGTGATGTGTATGCATGTAAATGCAACTACCAGCAAGATAAACAGAAAGACGTGCATAGAATTCACAGAATTCTTCAATGGCGAGCCACAGTTGACGGACCGCATGGTTTCTCCTTGTGACAACTACAGCTACTTTTTCATTTTATTCAGTTAGTACGTCCAGTTGCAAAGCAAACATTTGCCTCCTTCTGCATAGTATCCAGTAGCAGAACAGTGCATCTCTGCAAGTTTCACAGGTCCTGTACATTTGCACAGCAGAATCTGCCGGCTGTGTTGACCAACTTTTGGGAGAATCAATGAGGGACCTCCACACTTTCTCGACAGAAGATTTGGCCACCTTCCACACAGAAACTGGTAATTCTTTTCTTTGTTTCTCATTCTATAGCATGGATGTCATAAACAACAGAACTGTAAAGTGTACCACTACCTTTCAGGTACACAGTTGTAATAGTCTAGCACATGTATTGTCAGGATTTAAAGATTGGTATAAACACAACTGTAGCACATACAGTACTTTATTAGTTAATATTAATGTCAATGCTTTATGTAAATGCATTATGTTTGACTGGTATCTTAAACAGCAACATAATTTGTATGACAGTAAACGTTTATGTCCTGTCATCATATGTAAAATGTTAATTTCAGAGTTACAATATCAGTCAAGTCAGTTATTTACAGCATCTTCTGTACATCTTGCTAGACAAAAGTGGCATAAACCCACTGCATTACAAAACAGATAACAACAGAGACGAGGTTCAGGTGAACTGACAAAAACATTTAATAAACTTCTAAGACACAGTCAGAGTGAAGTTCAGACAACATATGCAAACACTTTTTCAAATGTGCATAAGAGCTTTAAAGTCATCAAAACAGAATACTGACAAATATAATCTGGTTAGTAAAGAGTTAAAGAAACAGCAGTTAACTGCGCTGATAAGAATTAATTTATGACATACTATTCTACCTTTAGAAAATGGTTAAGCGTACACAGCACAAACTTTCATTCAGTTAAAGCAAGGCACTTAAATAGTAATTTTAAAACCATTTCATCTAACAAAACAGTTCTAGGACATAGAAATCAAATGTGAGTAGTTAAACGCACAAAAGACATGACGTCACAAGACTGACATGCATGCATTTTTTTTATCTAAAGTGCAGCAAAAGGCAGACCACAGCAAATGTAAATATATCTGTTTTAAGCATGTGTTAGTTAAGTCAATATGTCTTTTGTTTCATACAATATTTTGTAATTGTAATAATAGCATAAAAAATAGCATAGACTCCAGCAAAAACAGTCTTCAAAAGCATTATTATGCATACTTAGGCAAATTACGAATGTTTATGTTAAGTTGCAAGAATATTTTAATGAATGACTGAAGGTACGAGTAAGTGCTGAAGGAGTTATGGGTTAAGTGTCTGGAATGCGCACAAAAAAAGAAAGAAAAAAGTAATGTAACCTCAAATCTTTCCAGGCTGGAATGGGTAGTTACGAAAAATTTCGCATGACATAAAATGTTACTGGTACTGAAATCTATAAGGGCAAGGAAACAAGACTGGTTGTCAGGCCAAATGGCTTACATTTTTCTAAAATATTATTGTTAAATATTCACATACAGCATTAAATAAAAGTCTACAAAAATCCTGTTTGGTAATTTTAATAAAGCATCACAATTTTTGCAAGTAAATACTACACCAAGTACAGTCAGTACATGGGCTATGGTATGCAGTTAAAATAAATTATGCAGGTCCCTTTACAAAAAGGGAGGGTACAAATAACTGCTAGTAACAGTAAACGTATTTTCAAAATTGGTAAAAGCAATTCCTATTACAACTTTGACAGTATAGGCAACAGCAAAATAAATAAGCAAATGTGTAAAAGCAAAGTGTCACAGTCTTCATAACAGCCAAAAGAGCAACCATACATTCAATTCTCATAGCATAAAACAAACAATACTGCAATAAAATGATGTATACTACAGGGGTAAGGGCATGCTTTCAATTTTACACAAACTGTGTAAACAGTACTGCAAAAGAGACTTAAAAGTGCAAAGTGATAATACCAAAAATACATTTTAATTTTTCAAGTAATGTAATTAGCAGGCTTCATTTTAATGCTAGGTTTAAAAGTTGGACTGAGTGTACATTACAGCCATGTATATACAAATACAAAAACAATCTGTACAAGCAAGTGTATTCTGTACAGTATATAGTAAATGGTTTATCTATGCAAATAGAGTAACAAGTCATAGCTTGACATTTGTGACATTTTTTTTTCAAAAAACAAGACTGCAATGCCTTTGCAATAAAATTTCAACCATTGTCAATAAATTGCAGTATAAAACATCACTGTATAAAATCATATTCAAATTCATCCAGTTCCAATAGTAATGGTTGTCATCATTGTGTTGACAGTATTAAACTGTGTTAACTTGCTGTATTAAAAGAAAATCTAAAGGTTTTGTTTCCCAATGTGTTTCTAGTTAATAGCAATATAACTTGACTATAGACAGTTTTGTATTTAAAATAAAACAGAGGGAATGTAGTTTTGTATTTAAAATAAAACAGAGGGAATGTATAGAGTGATAAATGTTTAAATATGTATAAATGCATGTGCACATCTACTTGCTAGTTAGATACATATACACATCTGTTGCTATAATATATGTAAAAATAATATAGTTAGTTAAATACATGTATTTCTGTTTAGTAGCATACATATATTTTGGTCCAGCTTGAGACAAGCTGAATGTTCAGTGTCTGGAACATGTTTCAAGGATTATAGATAAAAATGCAGCTGTGAGACAAGGCAGCATTCAACACCGACATCTGCATTTCATTTGCATCATTCTGAACATCAAAACAGAAGGAATTACAATATTTCACGAATGCTACGCAAAAAAGAACATGACAATTTCAGTTGTAAAAAGCATACAGCATGTACGTTTAAAAAAATAACATTTAACACAAATATAACAGCATGGTTAGCTAAACAAGGTCAGGCATACATAAAAGTAAAGAAACCATCAAAGACTGACATAAACATTTCAATAAACAGCTCTATTTATATTAAATGCTGTACATTACCCCCTGAAAATGTAATAATTCTGACAAGGAAAGACATTGTGCAAAAATGTCAGTGTGTAGACAATAACACATAAATAAGAATAAACTCAGAGGAAGAAAAGGGTATGATTTATATTAATACTCTGTTTATTTGTATAAACAACACAGTAATACAAAAAAAAGGACCATGGGTTAAAGACAATATTGCACTTCAATATTACATTTGCAAGTTTTAAAGATATCAAATGCAGATTTAAAAGAGCTTGGTATAAAAACTAGTAAAACAAGATATCTCACAGATTATACATTTACAAGCACAAGGAAATTATACTATTTAGTAAGTCATTACAAGTATCTTTTGATAGACAGATTACAATTTAGTACAAATGGACAATATTGCCTTCAAATTTCAAAATGTTTGTTAAAGTGTCACCACAGTTTGTATGTGTGGTTTCAAATAACCCAGTGTTAATAGTAAAAGACAAAAACAGAAGCTGACACTGCCCATAATTGGTGGGATATATTCAGAGGATGGTCATCATCTGGGACCAAATTGCTAAATTGGTTAATACATCCTGTGTTAATAGTTTTAATAGTCATAATAATAATAACAGCTTACAATAGTTTATATGCTGCAGGTTACAAAGAGTTGCAATAACTCAACAAGTTATGATTGTAAATATGAGCAAAGTAGTAAATGCTGTAAATAGCAATGCTGATAAAACAAATGCAGTTTTTTTCTTTTTCTGAAGTTTAGTCCGATCCTCAAAAATACAATAAGGTGGAACTGAAAGATTAGTATTATTCTGTTTTATTCACTGTCCTTTCAAACTACTGCTAGCATGATCATTAGCTTGAATAAAAGCTGCAAAAATAATATGAAATATAAAAGAAACAAACCAAACAAAAGGAGATGTCCAACAGCTGCAGGCAAAATTCTTTTAACGTAAAAGAAGTTTAATGTAAAAAACTTTACATGTTTTTGTCACTCTAAATAGAGTAACTTCTTCAGAAAGTAAAACAACGGCTACAGAGTAACCACTTTTTTTTTTAAAAAAAACAATACATATGGTCATGTGATAATAGTGACCAATCATTCAAATCTGAAACTAAATACTGCTGATGTGTATTTGATTTGTTTAAATATTTAAATATTTAAACATTTAAGCTGACGCTTCTAGTTGATTAATCTTCTGGTTTACATATAGTTTCAGAGTTGAATAATTGGTCACTATTATCACATGACTGTATGTATCGTTTTTTTTTTTTAAAAAGTGGTTACTCTGTAGCCGTTGTTTTACTTTCTGATGAAGTTACCCTATTTAGAGTGACGAAAACGTGTAGTGTTTTTTACATTAAACTTCTTTTACGTTAAAAGAATTTTGCCTGCAGCTGTTGGACATCTCGTTTTGTTTGGTTTGTTTCTTCAGTGTTTTGCCTGCCTTGCCTTTTTGTATAGTTTGTTTTAATATGAAATATAAAAGGTTAATATAGAAATAAAATAAAATGCTAAAAAATAAGAAGTAGTAAATGTGCTGGCATAGCATAGTTAAGATTTTGGCATCCATGTGACCTAGATGGCAGCTGCAAGGACATCCATGAAGTAAAGAAAGGTAACTTCAAGCAAGATAGTGCTGGAACACTAAGTTTCAGATAATGCAAGACAATTTCCTGTACCAAAGAATCAAGGACAAATCATAAATTAGAAGAACAAAGAAAAACTGTTGTATGAAGAAAGAACTGTTTTATATCAGACTCTGGAAAAATACCAGATCTTCTGGTATAAATGTAACTATGCTTAAACAGACTTTGGGAATTTGCTATAGAGTGCTTGACTGTACATGTGTTGTGTGTTTGTAGAACCAAAAGTGAAATGTAACAGAAATGTCGTACTAAAGCAGTTTGCCTCCGTGTATTTATTGTACTCAGTACAACCCAGTATCTAAAAGTAGCTGTTTATACTAACAGTTAATATACTGTGATGTGTATGCATGTAAATACATCTGACAGCAAGATAAACAAAGACATACATAGAATTCATATAATTCTTCTGTATATACATATCAAAACCGTACTTCAACTTACAGCATCAAGTCTGTAAGAATAGGAAAATCAAAGTCTCTGATTCAAAAGAAAAAGTCACAATCTTTATAGTGTCTTTCTGCCTGCATCAGCAGTTTAGAGAATTTGCCAGAATAATAAGTCTTTCCTTTCAAGCTGGTCTGCTGACAGTTTGTTTTCCATATCTTAAACATTCTATTCCTGAAGAATGACTCCTTTTGTCCTTGGCCTATCTTGCATATCATATTGATGAGACACAGCTGCATACAAGAGTTCATCTTGACCTGCTTGTAGATACTAAATTTCACAAGCTGCAGTCTATAAAAGATTAAATATTCTACTTCTGACTCTTATTAACAATGAATGCCAAGCTATATGTTTTTGCCAAGTTAGATAACTGCATGCACTCTACACACTGAAATGCAGAACATTTATTTTACATTTTCAAAACAATCTACTGAAATCCATTTTAACCTGTTCTTTACTCTCACAGGACAGGCCTCATAAGGGGATTCTGTCTGTCATTCTGTCTTTCTCTTCCCCGTGTGTGTGTATGTGTGTGTGTGTATTTGACATATTATATTATGTTTGCGTTAGATATGTGTGTGTATTTCTATCCAATGTGTGTGTGTGAAGTATCAGTGGTGTACAATTTGGTGTATGTGCACAGACAACTGTGAATAACCGATAACTGTAGCCCACTGTGTTGTGAGACATGAGCTTCATTTCTCTAAGTGTAGGAACATGCCCAGTATGACCTTCTATATTGAGTGAGTGCATCAATTCCAGGGAGGGTTGGACTTCAGTTCAGGGTTTTGTGTGCTAAAGCTACACCTAGAAAACTGTTTCTGCAGGATATCTGTAGATAGGTTGCCAATATGGAGACACAATGGGCTTAACATATGGGGGATACTGTAGTTATTGCTGTCTGTGCTGCTTGTGTGACACGTTTGGTTTTAGCATAGATATTCTGACATATGTAGTGTTTTACACTGTGATGCATCATGTCATCAACTACTGACAGTTATCATTCTTTGCTCACAGTTATTTACCAGAAGTATGAGATGAATGAAGCTGAGGCCAATATTCTGAGGCATATAGACTACACATTCTGGCACACACCTGCCATTGTGGAGGCGTAGCTACAGACAATAGACTGCTGGTTGGTGCAGCACCTTGTTAGTATGCTAGCTGTGGTTCTCCTCCTTGTGCTTTTTTCAACTTCAAGGAATGGCCATACATCTCAGCTGTACAGATACACCCAGGTTATCCAGAAGCAGGACTCGTATATCTGGTCAATTTACCTTCACATTGTGGTTTACAAGTGGTTTTGTGGCCATTCATGGGTTTGCAGTTGGGAGTAGTATGGGCAGAGATTAGAGTTTCAGACTTCACACACTCCATGACATCCATGCTTCTACACCCCCCCCCATTATTCTCTCCTCCATCTAACATTATGTAAGCAATATCTCAGAGGTATCACTATAGTTGGGCCTTTATCCCAGTAGTATTTGTGGCCTGATCCACAGTCCTTGCAGTAGGACATGGGGAGGCATGCTACTGGCATTTGTCAACATGGCCTTGCATTTGTTTTCTGTTTACTGCTAGGTTGTTAGTTGGGACCCCCAGACATTCCATACATTGGCACTATGGGTGAGGCATCCTTTGCCAGAGGACTGTAGGCCATTTGAGAGTGCTGCAGGCCATCTGTTACTGCATTTCTACATGGGATTGTGGGAGGGGTGCACACCTGCAGACTTTAACTTTTGAAATGACTGTACTGGTATTTTGGTTACTCTGTTGGCTTCCATTTCATATCGTATTGTGACCTATCATAAAGACAAGAGGCATATCAGTAGGGAGCACATGTTAGATCTTAATAGCATATATTTCAATTTCAGACTTTTTACCCTTCAGAACTGGAATGCAACTGCCAGACCTGTTGTAGTATGTCTGTGTAGGTCTGGTGGGGGGCTGTTCACCATTGCCATCATTTGGGGGCCTTAGCCCAGCCTTTCTTCATGGTCATCTACACCTGTCCTGCTGGGTGTGGCTGGTGGTGGACATGTGACCCTCGTTGACATCCATGTGTGTGACCTATTGACACCCAGAGTTCTTTGGGCCATCACGTACTGCAGTGGGGTATTTCACCTTGTGTAGTGAGCCTAGTATGTTGACACCAGTATTTGTTATGAATTTCCTGCTGCCCATATAGATGTCTGCTGCTGTCCCATTCAGTCACCCAATTCCCCTTGCATGCTTGCATCCATACCATACATACAAGTATGAGAACATACTACTCCATTCAGTAATTGATAGGAAGAGTGACTTACCTTGTTGCTGGGCCAGTATTGAGGACAGTGTTGGAGGGCTGACTATGTTGGATGCACATAGTACACTAGCTCAGGTAGTGTCATGTTTGGCATCCCTTTTACTGTCTGTGCGAGTCAGAGAGAAGTATCAGTCCCTGGGTCCCTACAGTGTCAGTGTGTGTGCTATGCATTGCCTCTTTGCCAAGGCCTGGGCATACTGTGCATGCCTCATTCTGCCTACAGGGGCAGGCTCAGGATGTTCCTCCTCCAAGTCCCTCTGAGCCTGTGCTGGTCTTGGCAATGGTGGGGGGCTGTGTGGCCCTGCCCTGTGCTGTTTCTGCTGCAGCTGTTTCTGCAGGATCATATTGTGTAGCATGGCATGTACTATGAACATTTGTGCACATGTAGCTGGAGAGAACTGCAAGGCTGCACCAGATATATCAAGCAGTGGAACCGTGACTTCAGCATCCCAAACACATGTTTTACAATGATCCTGGTTTGTGAGTGTGCCTCATTATGGTGTTCTTGTTTGGGTGTGTGTACATTTCAGATGGATGTCATCAGCCATGGCTTTATGTATAGTCAGCATTCACCACTAGATGGCCATATGGGATATCCCCCCTGGCAAATGCCTGATACAGCTCTGAGCAATGCCAGATGTGGAAGTCGTGATAACATCCAGGGCTGCCAGCACACACATTCATGATAATGCCCTGGGAATCACACATGACCTGGCAGTTGATGGAGGGGAAGCCCTTGTGGTTATGTAGACCCTGCCCTGCTCACTGGGTGGTGCTTTGATGTGGATGTGCGTGCAGTCTATAGCACCAGCTACTTCAGGGTATTCTGCATTATGGTGGAAGAGACGCATACATGTGGTCAGTGCCTCACAGGCAGTGGGGAAATATATGTGCTCATTGACATGTTGTGTCATAGCATCCAGGAACTGGTGGAGTACCCTGGATGCTGATGCCTGTGAGACTGCCATGATATTCCTAGTTGGTCTTTGGAAGGTACCTGTGGCTAGTATTCTTTAGCCTAGACATACCTGGGTATCCACTGGGATGGGTTCCTTTCTATTAGTTCTGTGTGTAAGGCATGGCCAGCCCAGCTCAACGATTTGCTGTAGAATGCCCCTGTCCATCCTATAGCACTGTACTTAGCTCCAGCTCATGTAGGCCCTGGTAGGTTACCCTGGGTCTGTACACTCTTCTCCTCCTCCTCACTTTGGATCGGTTGTCAGCATTCCCCTCCTCACCACCCTCAGTCTCTAGCACATATTGATAGAGGAAAGCAGCAGCCTCTAACATATTTAGTTATTTTTGCCAGTTAAAAATCCCGTCTGTGTACACCGGTGGTGTAGAGTTTGTGGGAAAAAAACAGTCTGTAGGGTGTTTGCATAGTTTATATTAGTGTGCTGGGCTGCTGCATGTGTAATTGGCTGAGTCTGATATATTCCACCTGCCAGCTATGCTAGTTCCCCTTGATTGCCTTCATACTGCTGTTTACCCTTCCCACTTCCTTTCTATTTAAGCTCTAAGGTGCGTCATGCATACCCAGTGCTCAAATGAAAACAGTTCTGCTATTTTTCTCTGTTTTTTATGCCTACTGCATGCCACACACCCACACACACATTTAGCCAATGTAAGCACTTTTAAGCAGAAATGGCCCTCCCTGAATGCGAACACACTATACATTTCATGGAATAAGACAATACAGCCTCAGACACCACCCTTCCTTAGCTGTGCTTAGCTAAGGGCAAATATGGGCACAGAGCTCCAAAGAGCTTACAGCAAACACGACACACCCCCTTATGAAGTCATTTAGCTCTTATACTTGCACTGTTGTATTGCTGCACCTACATGATTAGCTGACACTTTGAGGAAATCTGTGATTCAGTATAACTCCCCTCATTTGCATACCCCAGTGTGTAAGTCCTTAGTGCACTTAGACGGACCCTTTCCCTTTAACAACCAGTGCTCCCTCATATTATTTACGTTCTGCATGCCATTGACTATAATGGCAAAATGCAGAATTATCTTAAAATTTAATTTTCTCATTTTTTTTTCAGCATGATCCCATTTGCGCACTGCTGCCCTAAGCTTAAACGGACGTAATCGGCCAAAAAAAAAAAGTTTAATTTCATAAAAAAAAAAACTATTATTAATGCCAATGGCCTTATATTTGGCCATTGGCATGTGTATTTGACTGCAATACGTGCTTTCCACGAGCTGTCCTGCCTCCATTTGCTCAGATGCAGAAATGTCTTCGGTTACTAACTGAATAAATTTCTGCTCTGACACTGTTCCTGTACGGTGTCCGGCCAGCTTCATGGATCGCAAAATCACCTCATTTGCATGTTTTTTATCAGCAAATGAGGTGATTTGCATCCCGCACGGCTTTCCATGCAGGAACAGTATAGGGCCGCTCATGTACGTGAAAACGGCACTTTCCTTTATCTCTTGATGATCATTTTCTGTGCAGTAGCTCCTACACTGTTCCTGCATGGAAAATGGACATTTGTGAATCCCAGTATATTCCGAGAAATAGGGTTTAGATAAATCCATCCTAGTTGCCAGTATGTTTGCTTTGGTATTCTCTAATAAACTGTCTTCATATCCTCGATGTTTAAACTCTAAATTCATTTCATCTAAGCTTTCATTACATATTTTATCATTAGTATTCAGTCTACTATCCCTCATTAGTTGATTCTTAACTATTCTCCTAAATGTATGTGGAACATGCATGCTAGTTCTATGAACATATCTATTCATCTGTACTGGTTTCCTATAAACCAATGTTATTATATTGCCATACTCTTTTATTAAATTAATATCTAAATAATGTATAATTGTCTCAAGTATTCTGAAGTAAAATATAAAAAATTAGTAGTATGATTCAAATAGTCAATAAATAGATTCAACTGTAAAGCATCACCAGCCCATAATAAAAATATGTCATCAACAAAACGTTTGAAAAAGATGACTTTCCTACTTAGTTCACATAAACTATTAAAAATATTCTATTCTTCCCATTCGCTACTATATTTGCATAAGTATTAGCAATTGAAATACCCATTGCTACGTCTACTTTCTGATGGTAATAATGGTCCTGAAACATAAATATATTATTATTAAGAACAACTTCAAGCAGATCACATATAGTCTCAATGTATCTTCTATTGGTGTTTGTATTAGCACATAATATTTCACTTACTGCATTCACACCATAATCAGTAGGTATCACTGTAAATAATGACCTTATATCTAGGGTATCAAAAAGGTAATCTTCATTTATTTGTGCATTATTATACCAACTATATAACTTATGCAAAAAAAATTGTTCGTATCTTGTATACATCCTTTCACCTTCTCTAGGTGTTTATTTAATATAGCTTGTAGGTAAATTGATATCTGTTCTGTTACCCACCCACTCGATAGTTCTTTTTCATCATCATCATCAGCTATATTGGCCATTTTGGGTCAATTCCAGACTCCTTGATCCCCCTCTCTTAAAACCCAATTGCCTCGTGGTTTTGGCGTCTTTTCAGACTTGTTGGCTGTTGGTGAAGCACCCACCAAGAGGAGAAAACGCTGAGAGAAGAGAGGAGCCACTTTTGAGATTTTAAGTATTTTTCTTCAGATTATTTGTTAAGATTTCTGCATTGCCACCTACTTTTTGGTGTTTTCCAGCTTGTTAAACTTTATATCTGTATTAGGAACTGTATTTAGAGCCTGTTTACTGCATTTCCTGTGTTGCACTTATTTTAAAATAGTTTTTTTCTTAAAACTTGCATTTTACCTGTCTCTGGCCTAGCACTCAAGTGTGGGGTCATTTATTGCACTGTGCTAACTTGTTGCTACTTGTGTATCTCTGCTATCTTTAAACAAAACAAAACAAAAAAAAAAAATCTTGCTTTTTTCCCACTTTCTGGAATTTAAAAAAAAGTTCAGTTACAGATTTGCTGTTCTGAAATGTTTGTAAGTTTCTTGGAGGCCATTGCTTGCTTGGGCTAAAGGGAAGTCTCTGTGTTCATCAGTGGCAGTGGTAAACACTGAACAGCCTGCCTGCCTCTGTGGGAGTGGTTACTGCCTAGAAACTGTAGTTTTATTGGCTATTTTGGGTCAATTCCAAACTCCTTGATCCCCCTCTCTTAAAACCCTCTTTTGTGTGTTTTTGCGCATAGCACAGCATCGGGCAGCGCCACTTAATCAGGTTTAAACTATTCCCGGCTCCACAAAGTCTGCTCTTCACCTTTTCCCTTAGAACTGTTCCAAATCTCAAAGTAAGCACTCTATTTTCCTTCTAAAACCCAGCAGTAGCTAGGATAAGTGTCTTATAAGTAAGCACTAATAAACTAAAGCACTACACCTTCTTATACTCTCTTTAAGTACTTGGCTCCCTATTGGTCCTTTTTGATCAAGTCAAAAAGTAATTCCTTATACTATTCTGGCATGTCCAAAAGTCAGTTTCAGGTTTACTCTCCAGTCCAGCTGGTGAATATGGGAATCGTGAGGCAATGTTACAACTGCCTTATGTACACAGACCACCCTCTCCTCTTCCCAACAAGCTCAAATATATGTGAGAGATGCAACTATATAGCCAAACTGGAGGCTGGGCTCTCTCAACATAGTACTGGCATGGTCAGTCTGGAGGAGAAGGTAATCACACACACCACAAATTCAGTCTCACATAGACCTATCGCAACAGCAAACCAAACACATAAACACACAAAAACATACTCGGAGGCTCTAAATAAAAATCTGCCCAAGCAACAGAGACCTCCAAAGCAGACATCCAAGCAACTGCTACCCCACAACAATGCCCATGTATCACATAGTTCACAAAGTCAGTGTGCCAGACAGTCACAGCCCTTAAGGCTAAACAACACACCTAATACACTTGCAATAGGTGACTCTATTGTCAGACACACTGACGTCCCTCTTACCAGGCTGAACAAGGAGAAGGTCACTATAAGCTGCCTGTCGGGTGCCAGGATCTGCCACATAACACAAGCACTCAGGTCACTCCAAAGCAAGTACAAATATGACTCCATCATTGTCCATGCTGGTATGAATGACCTGAGACGTACCTCCCTGGATTACATGAAAAGAGACATAGAGGAGCCCTCTGATCATGTGGCCCAGGCCAGTATGACCCTGACCTTGAGTAGCATCTTACCCTCAGCAAGAATGATACCACAGTATAAAGACAAAATGATCAAGTTCAACAATTGGCTAAAGTATTGGTGTCACTCAAAGGGGATCCAGTGTCTGTCAGCCTGGGATGACATGCTTGACAAGCCACATTGCTTCGCTATGGACAGCTTGCACCTGTCACCCCTGGGTTTTCAAATACTTGGCCAAGGCTCTTGCCACCCCCATAGTGCCTTTTTTAGGCAAGGCTCAAAAGACAAACCCACCTCCTTAGACAACACAAGGAAAAAGAAACTAAGGGTAATGCTGCTCAACGCCAGAAGTCTAAACCTCAAGATGCAAGCACTCGAGGCTCTCCTCAGTATGGAGAATATCGATATCTGTGCAGTAACAGAAACCTGGTTCAAGGCTCCCGAGAGCACCCCAGCACTGCCAGGCTATACCTCATACCATGTTTTTCAGCCCCAAAACTCAGACTGAACCACAAGAGGATGGGGAGTATCCATATTCATCAAAGATACCCATACCTCCAGGCTAGTGGCACTGCACGAAGCATCTGAGACCATCCATGTGCAACTAACAGTGGGCAAAACTGCCTTCCAGTTTGTAGCCTGCTACAGACCACCCTCCCAAACTCAGGAACCCCACTCGGCTTTCCTGAAGATACTGGAGAATATGAAGGTCTCTTCAAATACCATTATATTGGGTGACTTTAACTACCCAAACATAGACTGGGAGCACTACTCAAGCCCCAACACCCTAGCCCAATGGTTCCTAGAATTTATAAACTCAAATGCTATGGAACAACTGGTCACCACTCCCACAAGAGGGGAAAACATACTGGACCTGATCATCACCAACATGGGGACTCTATGTTCCATACCAGAGGTATATCCCTCATTGGTAAGATCTGACCATAAATTAAATCACTATGGACATCCATATCCCATCCCCACCCCCAGCAAAGGAAACCACGGTCAAAAACTTCACAAAAGCAAACTTCCCACTTCTCAAAACTGAGGTGGAATCCTTCAAAGCCCCAGGGCCAGTGGAAAATATGGCCCAAACCACAGAATCCTTTACAAACACATTCTATAGATACCTACAGGAATGCATGTATCATGCTATCCCAAATAAAACCAAGGCACACTCCTCCAAAGGCAGGAGACCTGTCTGGCAGACCCCAGCCATAAATAAGCTGTACAACAGAAGGAGGAAGCTACTACATGATAGAGCAAAATCCCTGAAAGGGAAGGCAACTCTGATCAGTACTAGCAAGAAACTACGATCCCTCATAAAATCATCTAAGGCTAGCTTTGAAAGAAAAATTACACAATAAGCTAAAGATAATCACAAGGCTTTCTTTAGTTATGTCAGAAACCTGGGTGGAAACTCCCAGATATGCTCTGAGTTAGTGCAAAATGACAAAAAATACACTGAACCCACAGACATTGCCAACATCCTGGCAGACAGGTTCAGTGCAAACCCCCCCCCCAAATGAGCAAATGACTATCCCAACAGAGTGTAGCCTCCCGGACATCACAGATGCACAGGTGAGAGCTGCCCTCTCCAAAGCAAAAAACACAGCATCAATGGGACCGGACAGTGTCCCGGGCTGCATTCTACATGAGCTCCAAGAAGAACTGAACCCTCACTTAAAATCACTGTTCAGTCTAAGCCTTACAACAGGATATGTACCCAAAGAATGGTGTACAGCAACAGTGGTCCCACTCCATAAAGGTGGTGCCACAACGGACCCTGGAGACTATCATCCTATAAGCCTAACTAGCCTGGTCTGCAAAGCTATGGAGCGTATCGTCATGGAACACATAAACAAAGACATTGGGAACCTCCAGACACTGGATCCTACCCAATTCGGCTTTGTTAAGGGCAGATCTTGCCTCTTGAACGTGGTCAATTTCTTTGAAACAGTCACCAAGGCCATAGACAAAGGGAAGGTAGTCCACACAGCCTACCTTGACCTTGCAAAAGCCTTCGACAAAATACCCCACTTGGGCATCATTAATAAGCTCACCAGCTTAAATATCAACCCCTATGTCACAAGATGGGTTGCAAACTGGCTTATGGATAGAACCCACATGGTCAAAATTGCAGGTGCCATGTCAGACTCTAAACCAGTTACAAGTGGCGTCCCAAAAGGCTCAGTCCTGGGACCTCTCTTGTTTGGTATATATTTCTCTGAGGTACAGGCTAACACAGGAGGACTATGGCTGACAAAGTTTGCATATGACTGCAAACTGGGGGCCATAATCGACTCACCGGCTGACACAAGCATCCTCCAAAAAGGTCTCACAGAGACGGATAACTGGTGCCAGAGCCATGGCCTAAAGCTAAATGCCAAAAAGTGCATAGTCATCCCCTTTGGGAAAAACAAAGTGCCCACAAATTACCACATAGGTGGTAATCCATTAAGTACGGAAGAAGTAATTAGGGATTTGGGGACCCAAGTAGATTGCAATCTCTCCTTTGACAATCACATTGCCAAAGTGGTTAGAAAGACATTCTATATAGCCCACCTTATCATGAAGGGGTTCACATCTAGATCAAGAGAGGTCATTGTGCCCCTCTACTCATCACTCATTAGGCCCATAATTGAATACAGTGCCCCATTTGGAATGTACCTTACCCGACACCTGCTACAACTAGAAAACCCCCAAAAGTACCTCACCAAGAGGATCAAGGGACTCAAACAGATGCCCTACGCAGTTAGGCTAAAGAAACTCCAGCTCTACTCATTTGCATACCGCCTACTCAGAGGCGATCTGTGCCTGACGTATAAAGCCATGTCCAGCCCAGAATTAATGGACATGCTCCACCTCAGGAAATACAAATCCTTCAGAACTACACGCTCCAGTGACTTAAACCTCAGCACAGAAATAAATAGAACATGCTGGAGGGACAGATTCATATCCCAGAGGCTCCCCTCTCTCTGGAACAAAATCCCAATCCATGTCAGACAGAGCCCCTCAATGACCCTCTTCAAAAAGAATCTTGATGTTTGGATGGGAGATCGTAAATTTACCCCTGGGATCTCTTCTGTGTTACTGCTAGACAGAGGCACGGTAAACTAACCTTAAATGGGCTATCTTCTGTGACCTACTATACAGAGGCACAGTCAACTAACCTAAGAAGGGTGGCAAATGCCAAACACACTCTGGCTAGGCTTGTAAATGCCCTAGGGCAGATAGCCTAGTATCAACCTATGAACCTATATCATACCTATTCTATCCATGTCATCCATACTCCAGTTTATTAGGCCTAAAGAAGCCTTTTCATCTCTCTGATATTATTAAGCTTCAACTCACAATGTTACTGATACAGACTTGAGACTGATTAAACAGAGGCTGTAAACTTCAAAAAACAAATAAATTACACTAGCATTCTTATGTAATTTATTAAAGATGATTTTCTTGTTTAACTCCTTCATTAACATTCCAATATAATTGTTTTATATCTGTGGGTAGTTAAGATTTATATGGCAATCAGATCATTGTTTAATTCATTGATTGCTACTAGGCGAATGACCCAGAAGGCTTCCAAGTTTAGCCAAGTTTTCCCAAAAGAATAATGACATCATGTATCCAAATAGGACATTGAGGGCCAGGCATTTGTAAGCTACCTCTGTCCATAAGGGACATTGGTGTCAGGCCTGATGTAAACTTCCTTTTCCCCATCCACTGATCTAGGTTGCACTTAAATTGGGTAATTGATGAGCTCAGGGTCAAATGAATGGAAAGCTTGTTCCATAGGAGGGGCAGTCTCTGGGGCGCATATCTGTTTCTCCAGCATGTTTTGTTTAAATCACAGACAAAATTCAGGTCCTTAGACCTTATATTTCTAGTACTTTTTGACTTACAAATATGCAGGGGGTTCATAAGTGTGAGGTTTGCAGATGCCTTGTAAGCCAGACATGGATCACGCCTCATTAACCTACACGAGACTGAGTTGAGGGTTCATAAGTGTGAGGTTTGCAGATGCCTTGTAAGCCACACATAGATCACCCCTCATTAACCTACATGAGACTGAGTTGAGGGAAAGTTCTTTAAGGCACTATGCATAAAGCAGGTTTGTTATGCCTTCCATTCTTTTTGTAAGGAACCTCTGAGGTTGCTCTATTTGCTGCATATTCCTGGTCAGGTACATACCAAAGGAAGCATTGTACTCTATGACTTCTCTGATAAGAGAACATAAAAGGGTTTCCTCACCACTGTGTCCACAAGGTGGTCAAAGGTAAGGTTTCTATTTACCTGCATACCCAGATCCCTGACTACTGGGTTGACTCTTAGAGGCGTATTATCAAAATTGTAATTAGCCAGGATGGTTGACTTCCCAGAGCATACTGTATTGCGTTTCTTAGCATTGAATTTAAGACCATGGCTTGGACACCATTTGTTAGTCACAGATAGGCCTACTTGAAGAATGTTAGAGTCTGAAGGGGGGTCAGTGATAATCGCCAGCTTGCAATTATCTGCCATCTTAGTCAGCAATAAATCTTCAGAGTTTACTTTCACCTCAGAGAAATAGATGCCAAAAAGGAGCAGGCCAGTACTGAGCCCTGGGGGACTCCACTGGTGACCGACCTCTTGGTGGAGGTGACCTCACATATTTTGACCACCTGGGTCCTCTTAGTGAGCCAGTTGGCTATTTAGTGGGTGATAAAAGGGTGTATACCTAATTTATTGAGCTTGTTTATAATGCCTGAGTCTGACATTGTATCAAAAGCTTTGCCCAGGTCGAGGTGAGCTGTATGCACAATTTTGCCCTCATTCATTGCTTTGGTGATCCTCTCAAAGAAGTCCATCAGATGTAATAGGCATGACCTTCCTTTAACAAAGCCAAACTGTGATGGGTCCAATGTTTTCAGGTTACTATGTCCATGATGATTCTTTCCATGACCTTACATATGGGGTTGGTCAGACTTATGGGCTTGTAGTTACCTGGATCAGTGGGTGGATCTCCTTTGTCCAGGGAAACAACTGTAGCCATCTTCCATTCCTTGGGCATAAAACTTGTCTATAGGCTCCAGTTGAAAAGTGATTCAAGAGAACCAGAGGTCATGTTTCATGCTATTTAATAAGCATCCTGGGATGTTACTGTGGCCCATCGATGCAGTGTTTTTAGCTCTGGAAAGTGTATTGAAGCCCTGTTTCCTAGTAATGGTTGGGGGAATTATGGTATGCTGTACTTTCTTTGGACTATTATAGGGAGGGGGTATTTGCAATTTGAGCTGAACCTGTCAGCCAGAAGGTAGACAATGGCCTCCAATTCATTGCTGGTGATGCAGTTAATAGTAAGTTTTGCCCATTGTTGTGTATTTCCCTTGAGGTTACAGACATAGCTGTAGAAAGCGTTGTGGTTGTTTTCTGCCTGAGAAGCTATTTTTTTCTCAAATGTAGCCTTTGAAGTATTAATTAACTCTCTTAGCTGCCTATATAGATTGGTCAGTTATTTTTAGTATGCTGGGCTTTGTTCCTCCTATGCTTAGCCAAGATTTTTTTGTTGTATAAAAGATTGGTATTTTGATTCTACCAGGGTGGCTTGGCTTTTGAGTCTATCTTATTCTTAATACAAGTGGGCACAGCTCACTCTATACAACTATCAATATGGCTATACAGGGATTTTGTAAATAGCTTAGCATATAATATACTAGTACTGATAAATTTCAAAAATATAGCTCTAGGACTTACGTCTGACATTATTAACAGCTCTCCCTGCTAACAGGGTAATCTAAAGAATTAATTACACAGCTCACAGTTTCAATTACATTTTATATCTAAAAAAATGAATTATCCAGTTGTCTTGGCCATAAATAAATTACATGAAAGACCTACAACAAAATTATGCTTAAATGGGTAAATGTCCACTCAAATAGAAATGAGTTTGGAACCTGATAATATTACCCTTATTCATGTAAATTAAACACGGACCCTTCTTTAATAAATTAATAAATAACAATAACACTACCTGCAGACAATGTTGTCCTTTTAGACTGAATGGGCTGTTATCACAGGTCAGCAATTATGTGGCTGACCAATGACTGAAAAGAGGATGACAGAGAGTAGAATGGATCAGGACGTGACCAATGGGCCGATGTAGCAGCAATGGTGCCACATTGGACTGTCAAGGACAACAATATTAATTAAATAATATGATCTGAATGGCTCTGATAAAAAAGTTTAGCAAACTGCAACACAAATGATAGTACCTCAGCACAGCCCTATTTGGAAATAAAATCACAAAGAAAAAGACTTTACATGATTAAAAAATGATCTTATGCCTAAAAGTGGCAATTAAATAACATAACCAAAGAATCATTAAATGCATTAAAACTGAATACTGAGATCAAATAAAATATAGCAGACTACTCGGAAACAGGGTCTATATTAGAGTACCAAACATTCAAAATGTCGAGTGTTCTAATATAGAACCCTAGCAATCGAAAAAAAAACATTGAACATTCGGAACAGCAAATTTTTTCCTAGGGAAAAAATTTGCTGTTCCAAAACACATACACACAACACAAGCACACCAAACAAACAGCAATCCACACACATACACCTAAACTCTAACACCTAACCCTACACTAAACTATACAAACACCACTAACTATCCACTTACCTTAACCAAACCCTAACCCTAAGGTCCGTCACTATCGCACAGTCACCTCACCTGCACCCTAACCCTAACTTACCTAACCCGCCCTAACCCACCCGTCCACACAATCGCACACTTACCTGAACCCGACCTGTAACTTTCCACCAGAGCGCTGAAAATACCGAAGCAACAGAAACGGACAACCGAATTCTTTCCCTAGGAAAGAATTCAGTTTCCTGTTACTTCGATATTTTCAGTGTTCGCTGAAAATGGGTCGATATTAGAACACCTGACATTTCAAATGTTCGGTGTTCGAATATAGACCCCAGAAATATAGTAAGTATTTCCATTTGGATTTTCCATTTGGAACTTTTGGTTTTAGGTTATTAATTCAGAGTTTAACATTCACAGATCCTGAAAATTTATTTTTTCAACATCCTAATCTCCTTATCTGAAGAAGGAAAAAGTATCAAGCACAGCCATCCTACTAGTCCAAGCTTCTGCCAATAAAGTCTACAAAAGGAGAAATTGTCAAATAACAGAACAATTCTGAGAAATATTAAATAATTTTCAAGGAAAAGGAAACTCCTGGGAATCCCTTGAAGGTCCTGAAAAAAGTTCCTGTGACTTGTGAAGTACAAAGTAAAGCAAGACTGAGCAGTAAATAGTAGTTAGCATCTCTTAGAAAAAGGATCACCCCTCATCTGAAGTATCAGGCATGGTGTGCATAAATGATGATAAAGAAACTTTAACCAGTGAAGCCCTAGGAGTTTTGACCCACAAAAGCCACATTCCCAGACTTTCAAATCCAGTAAATACAACAGAATGTGAAGCACAAGCCTTAGATTTGGTACCTGGAAGCTGAGTCATCACCAAATTACTGAATTCAACATCTGTAAAAAAGTCTTGCATTCATCATTATCATCAAAAATCTTAAGTTTGACCCACATAATAAAAAAAAAAACTAATCAAAAATTGGGCATGATGTATAGGGCTAAGAAATTCGTCTCCAACTCCACAAGAGTAACCCTTGCCGCCACCTATCTCTTACCCTCCCTTCTATATACTTCATCTATACTAACTGATCTTCACTCTTCCCTCAAAGCAAAACGTATTCAGTGTTATAATAAAGTACCTAAATTTGCCACAGGGCAGGCCCACTACTCTCATCATTGCAATGCTCTCAAGTCCATAAATTTGCTCAAACTACCCCACCTTCTCACCTTTAATCAACTAACATTAACTCACACATTTTGTACAATGCCTCTTTTTTGCAAACTACATCATCATTACTTCAACAATATCCATCTTATGACCTTCACTCCTGTCACAAGTATCTACTATCTATTTACAAACCTCACAGATCTCATGGGGTTAGTCTGTACTCTCACTGTGTTGCCAAATTATGGACTAGCATTCCAGAAGCAATCAGACTTATACCCCACTACTGTTCCTTCAAGTCTAGGTTGAACGAACATCTAACCAATAATTGGATCTGCACATGCTCCATGCCATCTTAGTACTCTTTTCTATTCCCTTCTTCCACATTCTTAATAGACTTTCTCTTGATATATCTTATTCCTTTCCTGCTTTACCTACTCTCTAGCCTCACCTCTCTTTAATCCCTTAACATTCTAATGTCTTTTTTTATATTCTTACACTAACTTTTATCTATATCAAAATTTGACTGAAATGTACTATCTATTTCTCCTGCCAGAAAAAAGTATACGGCTTTTATGATCTACTCCTTATTCTGTTATATATTTTTCATGCATCATTGTGTAACACGCACATTAGCAACTCTCTTCTATCTTGTATATAATGGATGGTCAACTTTATTGCTTACCTTTATATTTTGCTTATTTTTATTTTATTGTATTCACATATTGTAATACTTTGTTATTGTCTTAATATTTGTAACCATTGTTCACTTTTTTTAATTCTGTTTAATGTGTACTGTGGAGCTTTTCGCCCTAGGCCTCCGCTGAAAATGGGCTCATACCCAGTTGGAGTTTCCCAGTAAACAAATGTCAAATAGAGAAATAAATCATCAACCCACTTTTTCACATTTTCTATGCAGAGTCAGGGTGTTGCATCAAATTGAGAGTGATGGAGACTGTTGACACAACTCTCCTACATTTTTCAACTATCACATCTGACTGCTACAAGTCTGCTCCCACACAATCCATCCATCTATTTTCTGGATGCTCTCATTTTCTCTTGCCTTCTTCCTGCCTGTTCCTAATCTTCAACAGATTGTCTTTTGCTTTGATGCACATGTGCCCAATCCACAGTAATTGGTTCTGTTTGACTTTCTCTGCAATTGGAGCTACTTTGGTTTCGGCTCTGATGTCTTCATTTCTTTGCCCATCCCACAGTGTGCATCCTACCATCCATCTCAACCACTTCATCCTCATCACTTCTAGTTTTGTCAGCTGCTCTGCTTTTACTGCCCAGATCTCGGTACTATACAGTAGTACTGGACACACCACTGTTTTGTACAACTTACTTTTCATCTTATTTGGCATTCATCTGTCATAAACTACCCATGGCAGTTGTGGCATTTGGCTGCAGCTTCTCTGATTCTAGCTTTAACCTCCTCATTCAGACTCTCCTCCTCAGCCACCCTCTCAGATACATGAAGCTACTGTTACACTATTTTCCCTTCTATTTCAGTTCTCATCTTCTTCTGATTTCCCCAATTTACTGCTATTACCACTATCTTTTCTTATGTGCACTTGGTTTCATTCAGTGTGCCTTCAGTTTTGCATTGCATTTCCTATCCTTTACTGAAGTTCTTGCTCAGAGTCTGTCTGTAATGCCACATCATCTGCATGCAGCAACTTTCTTGACCTGTCCTCTTGAACCTGTTTACTAGTGTAGTCCATCACCAGTATGAACAGTAATGGGCTCAGACTAAATCCTGATGCACACAAACTCTCACTGGGAATCCCTCTGCAACGGGTTCTAGCAGAGACTTTTCTGTACAAGTATAAATACAAGCCAGAGTGGTAGATCACGATACTGTCCAAGAAGGAAAAAGAACCTTATTCCTTCACAGACACTGTTACAGTGCCCTAAGTGACGTAGTGATATCTGGGTATGCTGGGAGAGATAAAGGTAAGCATGGAGTGCCAGTGTCACAGCATAGTAGCACTAATGATTTCCAAACAAATACAAATACAGTGGTGCTAAAAGTGACCATAATACAGCAGCAGTACCAGTTGTTCTCTTGCACAGAAAAATAAAATGCAACCACAACTAGTCTGCACTGGTGGAGAATAGGGATAATATCCTGATATGGCACATATGTCCTGAGTTTGATTAGTGGCTCAGGCACTTGATAACACAGTCTGCACTGGTGGAGAATAGGGATAATATCCTGATATGGCACATATGTCCTGAGTTTGATTAGTGGCTCAGGCACTTGATAACACAGTCTGCACTGGTGGAGACTAGGGATAATATCCTGATATGGCACATATGTCCTGAGTTTGATTAGTGGCTCAGGCACTTGATAACACAGTCTGCACTGGTGGAGAATAGGGATAATATCCTGATATGGCACATATGTCCTGAGTTTGATTAGTGGCTCAGGCACTTGATAACACATAGTCTGCACTGGTGGAAAATAGGAATAATATCCTGATATGGCACATATGTCCTGAGTTTGATTAGTGGCTCAGGCACTTGATAACACAGTCTGCACTGGTGGAGAATAGGGATAATATCCTGATATGGCACTATGTCCTGAGTTTGATTAGTGGCTCAGGCACTTGATAACACATAGTCTGCACTGGTGGAGAATAGGAATAATATCCTGATATGGCACTATGTCCTGAGTTTGATTAGTGGCTCAGGCACTTGATAACACATAGTCTGCACTGGTGGAGAATAGGAATAATATCCTGATATGGCACATATGTCCTGAGTTTGATTAGTGGCTCAGGCACTTGATAACACATAGTCTGCACTGGTGAAGACTAGGGATAATATCCTGATATGGCACATATGTCTTGAGTTTGAATAGTGGCTCAGGCACTTGATAACACATAGTCTGCACTGGTGGAGACTAGGGATAATATCCTGATATGGCACACATGTCCTGAGTTTGATTAGTGGCTCAGGCACTTGATAACACATAGTCTGCACTGGTGAAGACTAGGGATGATATCCTGATATGGCACATATGTCCTGAGTTTGATTAGTGGCTCAGGCGCTTGATAACACATAGTCTGCACTGGTGGAGAATAGGGATAATATCCTGATATGGCACATATGTCCTGAGTTTGATTAGTGGCTCAGGCGCTTGATAACACAGTCTGCACTGGTGGAGACTAGGGATAATATCCTGATATGGCACATATGTCCTGAGTTTGATTAGTGGCTCAGGCACTTGATAACACATAGTCTGCACTGGTGGAGAATAGGAATAATATCTTGATATGGCACTATGTCCTGAGTTTGATTAGTGGCTCAGGCACTTGATAACACATAGTCTGCACTGGTGGAGAATAGGGATAATATCCTGATATGGCACATATGTTCTGAGTTTGATTAGTGGCTCAGGCACTTGATAACACACAGTCTGCCCTGGTGGAGAATAGGGATAATATCCTGATATGGCACATATGCCCTGAGTTTGATTAGTGGCTCAGGCACTTGATAACACATACAGGGAGTATGGGTTTGTCCATCATGATGGCTGGCACTTGCCCTCATATACACCATTGTGGTTGATCCCTTGTGGAAACTAGTGATGTGCTGAGGGCATGGACAATATACCACAACAGCCCATTCTACATCAACCTCTGGGATGGTAGAACTGCTCAGAAGGTGGTGGAGTTAGGAGAAAAACACACCTCTGCAGCAGTATGAAACTACCCTAGTTATCTGAGATCTCCTCACTGATCCCACACATGAGATGGAGTGCATCTGGGGATGGATAGATTGAGTTTAGCAGACCCAGTATATGAAAAGAGGACTTATAATCAGTTAATAGTCAGCTGTGGGGAGCAAAGAGTGTGCACAAAATACAACTGCTATGCTGTGATTATACAGCTTATGGATCCACATTAATGAATTGCAACAGTGAAACAACCAAAAATATAACAGAACTGCATGGCTGCAAAAAAGTTTTCACCGCTAACAAGCAACCTACCAACAATAAACAGGGTTCTACAAGAGTTTTGGATTTATATCTTATAGCCTTAATCATCCATGGTAACTGCCAGGCAACTATTAAAAACAGTCATGTGGTAAGAATGAACAGGTAATACTCTTTATACTTCAGGTATGAACAGATCCATTAAGATGTTCAGCTAGATGTGTTCGCATTTTATACCTTGCAGATTGGCATTCAGATTCATACAGTTCAAAAAATCACAACAGAAAAAATACAGCTTATTGTTTTCCAAATCAATAGAAAACATCCAAGATTAACTAATTAAACCAGCCTGTTGACATCTGTGCTAGAAAGCCTGACAGAAAATATGCCACTCAGTGACTTACCTACATAATGTAAATGTATCTGTGTGAGCATACTATTCCATAAATCAGACCTGCCAGAATCAACTTCAACATCAAAAAGTGGAGACATATACGCTAACATACCAAACAGAGAGAGAAAGAGAGAGACACACACACACACACACACACACACACACATATATATATATATATATATATACACACACAAACCATACACCACACACACCTTACAGTATTTACCACAAACCACACAGACACATACACAAAATGGTTCTAATAACACAAATAAATACGAGAACCTACCTGTATCCTAAATATCTGTAGCTGATGTGTTTTATGTGTTAGTTTGTGGGCATGCAGCTGGCCTAGACCACAAGGCACATTTTTTAGCCTTGACCTGTATTACAGATTAACATTACATAATGCATAGCAGAAAATCTGGAAATTAAACAGAACAGCCAACTGCTTTTATCACAGGTATATATTGTGAAAAAGAAAAGATGATACTAACCAAAGTACTATTTATAACAGCAGTACTGGCAGCCGATAGTGAAATAAGAAAAATCAATGCTATAAATAAGAACAGATATGGCTTTCTGCTTTTGAAAGATCAGTGGCTGTACGTCATCTACTTTTGAAAATTGCTCAAAGGTTAGAAAGTAGTAGTTTATTTGCCATTTTGGGCTAATTTCTATCTCTTTCATTTCCCTGTTATAAAAACCGCATTTGCCCAGTTATAAATGCCGGGCAGTGCCAGTTAGCTAGGGTATAACTATAACTATTCCCGGCTCCACAAAGTCTCCTCTTCAATTTTTCCCTTGGAACTAGACAAACTTTCAACTTAAGCACTCAAGCAATTCATTTCTCAGCCCGGCACTTCCTCCAAACTCATAGCAAGCACTTCTAAACCCTAGCACTACAGAAGGACAAGACTATCTATTCGACCTTACCAGCCATTCAGTAAAACAGTTTACTGCATCTATCCAGGCATGTCCAAAGGGCAGTTTCAGGTGTACTCTCTAGTCCAACTGGTGAATCTGGGCATTTTGAGGCAAAGTAACAACTGCCTCATGTACACAGACAACCCTCTCCTCCTACCACCAAACACTAATACATGCAAGAGATGCAATTATACAGCCAAACTGGAGGCTAAGCTCTCTCAACCCAAGACTGGAACAGACAGTCAAGAGGAGAAGGGAAATACTGGCATTACATCACCAGTCTCACATAGACCCATTAAACCAGCACTGGTAAAAAACACATGAAAACATACTTGGAGGCTCTAAATAAAAATCTGCAAAAACAACAGAGCCCTCCAAAGCAGACATCCAAGCAACCTCCACCCCCAAACACAAACCATGAAACACATACTTCACAAAACCAGTGTGCCACGCAATCTCAGCCCTCAAGGCAAAATAACACACCCAACATACTAGTAATAGGTGACTCTATAGTCAGGCACACTTGACGTCCCACTCACTAGGCTGAATAAGGAGAAGGTTACTGTTAGCTGCCTGTCAGGTGCCAGGATCCGCCACATAACACAAGCACTCTGGTCACTCCAGAACAAGTATAAATATGACTCTGTCATTGTCCATGTTGGTGTGAATGACCTGAGCCGTACCTCCCTGGACTACATGAAAAGAGACATGGAAAAGCTCGCTGATCACATAGCCCAGGCCAGTATGACCCTGACCGTGAGTAGCATCCTGCCCTCACCAAGAATGATACCACGGTATAAAGAAAAAATTATCAATTTCAACAATTGGCTAAATTTCTGGTGTCATTCAAAGGGGATCCAGTGTCTGTCTGCCTGGGATGACATGCTCGACAAGCCACGCTGCTTTGCTAGAGACAGCTTGCACCTGTCACCCTTAGGCTTTCAAATACTGGCCACCCCCATATTGCCTTTTTTAGGCAAGGCTCAAAAGACAAACCCACCATTGTAAATGTCACAAGTAACAAAAATCTCAGGGTAATACTACTCAATGCCAGAAGTCTAAACCTCAAAATGCACGCCCTCGAGGCACTCCTCAGTATGGAGAAAATTGATATATGTGCACTAACAGAAACCTGGTTTAAGACTCCAGAGAGCACGCCAGCACTACCAGGCTACAACTCATACCATACATTTCGGCCACAGAACCCAGACTGAAATACAAAAGACGGGGGAGTATCCATATTCATCAAGGATACCCACACCCCCAGGTTAGTGGCGCAGTATGATGCTTCAGAGATTATCCACGTGCAACTAACAACAGGCAAAACTGCAATTCAAATTGTAGCTTGCTACAGATCACCCACCATGTCCCAGGACCCCCATTTTGCATTTCTGGAAACACTGGGTAACATAAAGGTCCTACCAAACACCCTAATATTGGGTGATTTCAACTACCCAAACATTAACTGGGAGAACTACTCAAGTACTAACTCCCTTGCCCAACATTTCCTAGAATTTATAAACTCAAATGTCCTGGAAAAACTGGTCAACACTCCTACCAGAGGTGACAACATATTGGACCTGGTCATCACCAACATAGACGACCAGTGTTCCACACCAGAGGTCAACCCCTCGCTGGTTAGATCTGACCATAAACAAATCACTTTGGATATCCACATTCTGCCCCCACCACCGGACAAGGAAACCACCGTGAAAAACTTTTCAAAGGCAAACTTCACGTTACTTAAGATGGAGGTGGAAAGTTTCAAAGCCCCCATGCTAAAGGATAATGCTGTCCAAGCTGCAAAATCCTTTACTAATGCATTCTACGGGCACCTACAGGAATGTATAGATTGTGCTATCCCAAGCAAAACCAAGACTCACTCCTCCAAGAAAAGGAAATCAGTCTGGTGGACCCCTGCCACAAACAAGCTGTACAATAGTAGGAGGAAACTAGTACAGAAAAGAGTAAAATCCCGAGAAGGGAAGACACCCCTGATCAGTATCAGCAAGAAACTACGATCCCTCAAAAAATTGCCCAAGGCAAGCTTTGAAAGAAAACTTGCCAAGGACTCCAAAGATAACTACAAGGCATTCTTTACCTATGTCAAGAATCTAACTGGCAATGCTCAGATCTGCTCGGAGTTAGTGCAGAATGGCACAAAATACACTGACCCAACTGATATTGCCAACATCCTGGCAGACAGTTTCAGTGCAAACTTTACCCTCCTCTCACCCCCAAAAGGGCCCATAACCATACCAGAAGAATGTAGAACCCTTGAAATCACAGACACTCAGGTTAAAATAGCCCTTTCCAAAGCCAAAAACACTGCATCAATGGGACCGGACGGTGTCCTAGGCTGCATCCTACATGAGCTCAAAGACAAATTAACCCCTCACCTAAACACACTGTTCAAACTCAGCCTCTCCACAGGCTACGTACCCATAGAGTGGTGCACAGCAACAGTTATTCTGCTCCACAAAGGTGGAGCCACTTCAGACCCCGGGAACTATCACCCTATAAGCCTGACTAGCTTGGTCTGCAAGGCTATGGAGCGCATCATCATGGAACTCATTAACAGAGACATAGGGAACCTACAAACACTGGACCCT
Organism: Protopterus annectens; assembly: GCF_019279795.1. Taxonomy (NCBI): domain Eukaryota; kingdom Metazoa; phylum Chordata; order Ceratodontiformes; family Protopteridae; genus Protopterus; species Protopterus annectens. Next base: position 1,166,642,723 of record NC_056748.1, on the reverse strand, counting down.
AGCCAGTTCAGCTTTGTTAAGGGAAGATCATACCTCCTAAACCTGGTGGACTTCTTTGAGATAGTTATCAAGGCTATAGACAAAGGAAAGGTGGTACACACAGCCTACCTAGACCTCGCAAAGGCCTCCAACACCATTCCCCATTCTGGTATTATAGACAACCTCACCAGACTGAACATAAACCCCTATGTCACAAGATGGGTTGCCAATTGGCTCACAGACAGAACCCACATGGTGAGATTTGTGGGAGCTAGGTCTGACTCTAAACCGGTTACAAGTGGTGTTCCCCAGGGCACAGTCCTAGGACCCCTCCTGTTCGGCATATACTTCTCAGAGGTACAGGCAAGCACAGGAGGACTATGGATGACCAAGTTCACAGATGACTGCAAACTAGAGGCTATAATTGACTCACCGGCTGACACAGACATCCTCCAAAAGGGTCTCACTGAGACAGATACCTATTGTCAGAATCATGGCCTCAAGCTAAATGCCAAAAAGTGCATAGTTATTCCCTTTGGAAATAACAAAGTACCCACAAACTACCACACAGGTAATAGTCCCCTAAATACGGAAAACATAATAAGGGATCTGGGGACCCAAGTAGATAGTAATCTCTCCTTTGATGATCACATTACCAAAGTGGTTAGAAAATCCTTCTATGTGGCCCACCTAATCACAAAAGGGTTTGCATCCAGATCAAAAGAGGTCACTGTGCCCCTCTTCTCATAACTCATCAGAGCCATCACAGAGTACAATGCCCCATTTGGGATGTACCCGACAAGACACCTGCAACAGCTGGAAAGACCACAGAAGTGCCTCACCAAGAGGATCACTGGCCTCAAACAGATGCCCTATGCAACTCGACTGAAGAAACTCCAGCTGTACTCGGTTGCATACCGCCTGCTCAGAGGTGATCTCTGCCTGACATATAAGGCCATGTCCAACCCAGAATTGATGGACATGCTCCACCTAAAGAAAACCTTATCCCCTTGAGCCACATGCTCTAGGGATCTAAACCTCACCACAACAATAAATAGGACATGCTGGAGGGATAGATTCCTGTCCCAGAGACTTCCCATGCTTTGGAACAAGATTCCAATCTACATTAGGCAGAGCTCCTCGCTAGCACTCTTCAAGAGAAACCTTGATGAGTGGATGGGAAACAGAAAGTTTACCCCGGGGATCACTTCAGTGGCTCTGCTGGACAGAGGCACAGGGAACTAATCTAGTTGGTGGCAAAAGCCAACACATTCTGGCTAGGCTTATAAATGCCTTCGGGCAGATAGCCTAGTACCTACCTATGAACCTAAAAATTAATTTGACATAATTATCATTAAAAATCTCACAGAGCAGTGGTACATGGTTTTTATTTAAAAGCTCATTGTATTTAGGTAGCTTCTACTATTGGTTGTCAAAGACCAACCACTCAGTGATCATAATCACCAAAACCTAATCCATGAAACACACAACACCAAAAAACTTAAATTTAAGTGGGTTCTGCAGTGAGGAAGTCCCCCTGCATTCCCCAATGTGAGATGCAAGCCTCCTAAACCCCTGAATCCCAGCTCCATAACCATAGTCATAGCAACTCAAACAAAGGAGAAATCTCTCAAAAAGGGCATCATTGCCACTGCACACTAACAAATCTCCCCAACAATGATTTTCTCTGGAAAACAGCAGTCACCAGTCTAATTCTTTGCATCTTCAGCCGCAGGCAACTGATGCTCATGGAATCACACTTTATCTACTTGTAGGCTCTCTCTTTAGGTAATCAATGTTTCACTCATAATGTATGTTTTTCCAATTATCCTGGAGAAGTTTGTTGCATGTCTGCACAATACTACTACAATTAATGTGACAATACAATATTCATATAGGATACATGTTGTAGAAACAAATATATTAAAAGTAACAAAATAGTAGACAATAAAAAACTGTATCATTAATAGAGTTTTGTGATAAGCTGGATGATAAATTCAAGCGCTGGAGAATCTGTTACCTATGAGATAAAGAAAAAAAGTGACAACTAAAGTAGAAGAAAGATGGAGAATAGGGGAAGGAGAAAGTTACGATAAGAATTAAAAAAAGCGGGAGAGATAAGTGAGCGGTAGCACTTTGGTCTGTTAGACATTGGGGTTCACACAATGACACTAGTTCTTGTACCACTTTGGTCAATCACCTAAAAACATGTAAATGCAGCTATTGTAGGGGACGTTATAGCTTATATATAGACTGTTGATGCCATAACAGGAGCAAAGTGAGCATTACACGTCTGAAAATGCTCTTTCTGCATTCCACCAGGCTATGATAGGTAACTGCATTTGCATGAACAGACGTAATATTGGAGAGATGTCTGGGCAGTACATTCATAGTTTGGTCTACATCTCACCTGTAGAGGCTACTCAAGTATATTTCCAGCTATTACATTGCATTTTGATATGGCCCTGCCAGTATCTGTTTCCTTGAAAGGATATATGTGCATAATGTGTATGGCAAGAGGAGCATTATAATCACCATTAGCTGTAATGCCTGGGAGATATTCATGCAGACTATTTGTGAATTATGTTGATGGGTGTCTCATACATACTTTTAGTTCCACAATACTGGCCTGCACAAGCTTGCAATATCAAACACAACATGTATAACAAAGGCATAAAAAATGTAACAAACAAAAAGCTTCCTGTGATTAACAGCTTAGTTTTGAAATGCATTAAACATTTCAGACCTCTAAGCAACACATATAGCTTGGGACATCTGACTTGTACCAAACCAAGCATGGAAATCATTTCAAAGTGTACATTCAAATTGCTTCATTCTACTTCTGTTTCATGATTTATACTTTTCTATTGTTCATACTTGTGTTATCACTGTATTTCAGATCATATATTTCAGAGCATGCATTCTGCCTTAGAATTCCACAATAATCAATATATGAACTCTAACAAACTCATCATAATTTTTCTTATTTTTAGGGATTTGTTTGCAACTTTTTTTTGGGGGGGGTGAGTGACATCCAGAAAAAAAATTAACTTAAGCAAAATAATTTGTCTACTAGTTAAATGGACACAACAAATTATGGAAATTGCCCTCAACAGCCAGCTGGGACCCATCAGAGTCTCATATGTAGACTATGGGCAGGATTCACGAAGCCTCCGTGTAAGAGTTACAAGGCTTACACGGAGGCTGCAGTTAAACGGTGTGATGTCAGCATGTCATGCATATGCATGAGGGCATGCTGAATCACACCTAAGGCTAACACGGTCCGTGGAAGACAGTAGGGGGCATGTCCGTAGGCCGAGCCCTGCAAACGGACACGCCCCCAGAAGAGTAAATGTCCAGAAAGTAAACCCCCACGACAGAGCCCGTGTAAATGTGAATAAACACAACACAACACATGCCCCCACAGACTACGAACATAAAATGTACAAATTAACATCTTATACATTTTTTTTTAAATTGTAAAGATGTTTGCCCATGAGTGCGCTCGTTTGCGCGGGCGTGCCCGTAGCTTAGCTACAGTTAGCAGTCAGTGGAAAAGCATATAAGAACTAAATGTGCAAAGTAAGCCAAGAAGCAATAGTGTAGCGGTAGAGATGTCGGATGAAGAGCAGGGAGTCATGGTTCGAGCCCCCCCAACATCAATTTTTATTTTTAGTGAAATAAGCACGAAACAAGTCCCTGACATATATTTACACATATAAAAGTATATTTTATGTAAAATGTAATGAAATGGGCCATATATTTTGAAGAAATGTGAGATAATAAAAAAAAATGTCAGATGTGCCTATAGCTGAGCTACAGTCTAACAAGTTGAGTACATCTGTCCGTAGGTGAGCAGTGGTTTAAAAGGTGTAAAATGAGTGCCCATAGGTGAGCAGTGGTTTAACATGCTGAAACTGTGTGCCCATAGCTGAGCTGAGCGTAATATGCGTACTGACAGCCAAATGACGCGTAAACCAGCGTACCCGCTTGCGGAGCTGTGCGCCAAGGCCAACAAGCTAACCGACGGGCAACGTTGAGCAAGCTGTAACAAAACTGCCTTTACACAGACACACCTCCTAGCCTGTGTAGACAGTCATAAAATATAAAAAGCAGTGGCCAGGTTCAAACCCAGGATACCATGCACCATAGTCAAGGTACTGAACCACTAAGCCATGACAGTTGCACTTAGAAATGCAGTAATAGCATATATATAGGAATGAATAGAAAGAGGAGCATGATAAAGCAGGTTTTGTGAAGCTGATACAATTCCAAATTGGCCAATCACAGATAAGTGCGGGAAAAATGGCATATATAAACCCCATAGGCGGGAATACACAGCATAACCAATTGTAGAACTGACTTGCAGCCAGAATGTCTGGTGTAGGTGAGGGTAGTTGCTTTCGAGCACAGAGGTGGGGCGTTGAGGAGTCCAAATATATGGTTTGGCTCCTTGTCCACAATCATGAGGTCGAGGGAGTGTTTCACTCATAATGTATGTTTTCCAATTATCCTGGAGAAGTTTGTTGCATGTCTGCACAATACTACTACAATTAATGTGACAATACAATATTCATATAGGATACATGTTGTAGAAACAAATATATTAAAAGTAACAAAATAGTAGACAATAAAAAACTGTATCATTAATAGAGTTTTGTGATAAGCTGGATGATAAATTCAAGCGCTGGAGAATCTGTTACCTATGAGATAAAGAAAAAAAGCGACAACTAAAGTAGAAGAAAGATGGAGAATAGGGGAAGGAGAAAGTTACGATAAGAATTAAAAAAAGCGGGAGAGATAAGTGAGCGGTAGTACTTTGGTCTGTTAGACATTGGGGTTCACACAATGACACTAGTTCTTGTACCACTTTGGTCAATCACCTAAAAACATGTAAATGCAGCTATTGTAGGGGACGTTATAGCTTATATATAGACTGTTGATGCCATAACAGGAGCAAAGTGAGCATTACACGTCTGAAAATGCTCTTTCTGCATTCCACCAGGCTATGATAGGTAACTGCATTTGCATGAACAGACGTAATATTGGAGATGTCTGGGCAGTACATTCATAGTCTGGTCTACATCTCACCTGTAGAGGCTACTCAAGTATATTTCCAGCTATTACATTGCATTTTGATATGGCCCTGCCAGTATCTGTTTCCTTGAAAGGATATATGTGCATAATGTGTATGGCAAGAGGAGCATTATAATCACCATTAGCTGTAATGCCTGGGAGATATTCATGTAGACTATGTGTGAATTATGTTGATGGGTGTCTCATACATACTTTTAGTTCCACAATACTGGCCTGCACAAGCTTGCAATATCAAACACAACATGTATAACAAAGGCATAAAAAGTGTAACAAACAAAAAGCTTCCTGTGATTAACAGCTTAGTTTTGAAATGCATCAAACATTTCAGACCTCTAAGCAACACATATAGCTTGGGGCATCTGACTTGTACCAAACCAAGCATGGAAATCATTTCAAAGTGTACATTCAAATTGCTTCATTCTACTTCTGTTTCATGATTTATACTTTTCTATTGTTCATACTTGTGTTATCACTGTATTTCAGATCATATATTTCAGAGCATGCATTCTGCCTTAGAATTCCACAATAATCAATATATGAACTCTAACAAACTCATCATAATTTTTCTTATTTTTAGGGATTTGTTTGCAACTTTTTTTGGGGGTGACATCCAGAAAAAAAATTAACTTAAGCAAAATAATTTGTCTACTAGTTAAATGGACACAACAAATTATGGAAATTGCCCTCAACAGCCAGCTGGGACCCATCAGAGTCTCATATGTAGACTATGGGCAGGATTCACGAAGCCTCCGTGTAAGAGTTACAAGGCTTACACGGAGGCTGCAGTTAAACGGTGTGACGTCAGCATGTCATGCATATGCATGAGGGCATGCTGAATCACACCTAAGGCTAAGACGGTCCATGGAAGACAGTAGGGGGCATGTCCGTAGGCCGAGCCCTGCAAACGGACACGCCCCCAGAAGAGTAAATGTCCCGAAAGTAAACCCCCACGACAGAGCCCGTGTAAATGTGAATAAACACAACACAACACAACACATGCCCCCACAGACTACAAACATAAAATGTACAAATTAACATCTTATAATTTTTTTTTTAAATTGTAAAGATGTTTGCCCATGAGTGCGCTCGTTTGCGCGGGCGTGCCCGTAGCTTAGCTACAGTTAGCAGTCAGTGGAAAAGCATATAAGAACTAAATGTGCAAAGTAAGCCAAGAAGCAATAGCGTAGCGGTAGAGATGTCGGATGAAGAGCAGGCAGTCATGGTTTGAGCCCCCCCAACATCAATTTTTATTTTTAGTGAAATAAGCACGAAACAAGTCCCTGACATATATGTACACATATAAAAGTATATTTTATGTAAAATGTAATGAAATGGGCCATATATTTTGAAGAAATGTGAGATAATAAAAAAAAAATGTCAGATGTGCCTATAGCTGAGCTACAGTCTAACAAGTTGAGTACATCTGTCCGTAGGTGAGCAGTGGTTTAAAAGGTGTAAAATGAGTGCCCGTAGGTGAGCAGTGGTTTAACACGCTGAAACTGTGTGCCCATAGCTGAGCTGAGCGTAATATGCGTACTGACAGCCAAATGACGCGTAAACCAGCGTACCCCGTTTGCGCGGAGCTGTGCGCCGCGCCAACAAGCTAACCGACGGGCAACGTTGAGCAAGCTGTAACAAAACTGCCTTTACACAGACACACCTCCTAGCCTGTGTAGACAGTCATAAAATGCAGTGGCCAGGTTTGAACCCAGGATACCATGCACCATAGTCAAGGTACTGAACCACTAAGCCATGACAGTTGCACTTAGAAATGCAGTAATAGCATATATATAGGAATGAATAGAAAGAGGAGCATGATAAAGCAGGTTTTGTGAAGCTGATACAATTCCAAATTGGCCAATCACAGATAAGTGTGGGAAAAATGGCATATATAAACCCCATAGGCGGGAATACACAGCATAACCAATTGTAGAACTGACTTGCAGCCAGAATGTCTGGTGTAGGTGAGGGTAGTTGCTTTCGAGCACAGAGGTGGGGCGTTGAGGAGTCCAAATATATGGTTTGGCTCCTTGTCCACAATCATGAGGCCCAACTCATGCAGGGCCAGGTCCTGTGGGGAGCATACAGGGCTGAGGCATGGGACCGGTTGGCTCATGATCTCACCAGTGCCACAGGGATACCAAGGACTGGTGAGCAGGTCCGTCACCACCATGCAGACCTGAAGAGACGGAAGCAGGACCAGCTGAACCGTTGCATCCAGGAGGCCCGGCAAATGCCCAACGCCCCACTACTGAGTAAGTTACATCTAATTATTTATGTAAGAAATTAACCTAGCTGATATTATGAAGATGTGTATTCCAATATTACTTTATTTATATTACAGCTGCAGGTGTCCGTTCTGCGAACCATAGAGCCTATGGCGATAGGCTGGCATGGTTGTGCCACCAGGCAGGTCAGTAATTCTCTCCCTGTAACTGTAAATAAATATATAAGTATAAACAATTAAAACTTTGTAACTAATAAAATTACGAATGGAGAAAAAACACAGCTGAGGCCGAACTGTTGTCTAGCGCTTTCATTCCTTTATTGTTGGTTCTGATGAAGTTCCTAGCAACAATAAAGGAATGAAAGCGCTAGACAACAGTTCGGCCTCAGCTGTGTTTTTTCTCCATTCGTAATTTTATTAATTACAAAGACCTAATATTTATTGATATTCTACTTTGCTTTACAGTTTTAGAACGGTTTTTCGTTTAAATATATAAGTATGACAGTTAGCAAAAGAGTGCAGTGTAGTCACTAATTAATAAAATGTGCAAGTAACAGCGTAAGAGGGTTTGCAAGTATTGCTTGATTACAAAAGTGTGATGCAGCCTGTAAGCCAAACATAAAAATGAAACAAGTCTGAAATAAAGATGTCCCACCTGTAATATAATAGTACATAACCTGCAGCAGGCTGAAAAGTACAGCTGCAGAAGCTGAGTAAAACACATGTGTGAAATATATCCCTGTTGAAATACAGAAACATGACAGAAGTGAGACTGTTGGAAAGGATTGTTAGAACTACAGGTAAAACATGTCAATAAAGCCTAGAATTAAGTACCATCCTGAAGTGTAAAAATAAAACAAGTGAGAGAGTGTGAGAAAGAGTTATGAATCCACCAATAAAGTAGTACTAACTCCTGAATAAAGTATACTGCAGTCAGTACAGAATGAAATGAATGTGATAGGCAGAACCAAACACTAACATGTGCTGAAAATGGTACCGCAGCTGGAATGTGTATCCCAAAATCTGGATATGTTGCTCTCAGTCTGCAATATGCAGATAGTATGGTTGTCTGAAATACCAAACATCCACAGTTGTCTATAGCTATATAAAGCAAATGTAGCAGGATGATGTAGCTGAACAGAGCCAGATATGAATGTGTATGAATAAAAATGAAAATGTATATTGATGTAGCAGTAACATTCCTATCACCAAGTTGAAGTAGTTATCACATAGGAAACTGTAGGCAGAACTGTAGTGTGTATATATCTGCAGCTATTAGAAATGTACAGCATATGTATTGGTATTTGAAATTGTTAATTAAATTTTCTTCACCCTACCCTATAACCACATATAATCCATTCCACGTGAAATTGGTATGTGCAATCACAATTAACACCCCTGGACATTTGTCCTGTTGGTTCATACATATTTGCATGTACGTTGATGCATCTGCCCTGTTCATACATCCAAACCTGATGACCTGTTGCCATCAATCAACCCTGCATGTTGTTGAACTGTGTATTGCTGTTCAAAATATGCATGTGTTATGCTTGCTGTTCAATGGTTTGAATATCTGGGTGTTTGGTTAATGGGAATACTAATGCATGCTGTTACAACTAATTGTGATTGGTATTGTATGTTACTAACCCAAACTGTCATGACATAATGCAAAACATAGGACGACGGGGAAGGCGGGTTCCAGCGGACCCACCTCTCCCTCCTCAGCTGGCGAGTGCACCTGGCAGTAGTGCCCAGGCCGAACCCTCCTCCGGTGGCCCTTTGCCACCTGCAGGTGGAAGCACTGCAGGGGATGGGGCTCGTCCCCCCTCTGCAAGTGTGGCCGGAGGAGAACATCCACTCACCCTCCGTAATGTCTGGACTGTGGTGCGTAGGGAGATCCAGGAAGCTGTTCTTGGGCCCCTATGCCAGCTTGAGGCACAGGTGGCACAACTAACGGGTGTGTCTGCTGCCTGGCCTACACAGCCCCCAGCACAGCCCCGTCCTGGGCAGTGAAGGCACAGTGGCAACTGCTCATGGGTGGGGATATCAGTACCACTGTTGCCATCTGTGGGCTCATGGGCTCTAGATATCCAAACATCCATCCCTGTCAACTGTGTAACCCCCCCACATGTGTCATACACTGCCCCTGTATGCGTCTTGTTTGTCTTGTCTGTTAACCTACCCAACCTACCCCCCCAGCTATATCGACTTCCTGTAACTGACATACCACTCTCACCTGAAAAAAAAAGGGCACTTTGTACCCACAAAAAAATTACGCCCCATACATAGCTGCCCATTTCGCACACATGTCTGCTGGACATGGAAACTGTCAATTACAATTGGCTGTACAACAAGTATTATTGTTGTTCTTACACCTCTCTCAGGGGTGGAAGGTTTCAAATGTAACACCAAATTACAAACATATGCACAGCTGTTACTGATGAAGAAATGGGCAGCTATGAGCCTTACCTACATCCCTCCTGCAAAACCCGAACTTATTTCCCTACTGTCTTGCCCTCTTTGTGACCCCTTTTCACCACTTTCCTGTCTCCCCATTTTCATGTCTTTCAAAGAAATTAGCGCGGGTGTGCGTAAGAGTAAGCACTTTTAAGCAGTTGTAAGCGGGTGTGCGCGGAGCTAAGTGCCAGTGCGCATGCGTGAGCTCCGCGCAAACCAGCACTGACCTGGTTACAACTGCTTAAAAGTGCCTTAGTCACTCTGAATGACAAGGCCTGTAGTCTGCTCAAAAGCAAAATAAAATCCCACTGTCAGTCCCGAACCCAGGACCTTGGAAACAGTAGTCTGCATGACTTACCACTAAGCCATGACTGTTATACAAGAACATTGTGCTACAATAAATATATCATGTAATAGTAGGAATGAATGTAAAGGGAATATAGGATGTGTAGTACACAAAGCATGTCATCTATATTTACTGTCAAATGTAGTGGATTTCTATAATAGTAGTGTGTGAACAGAAACAGCCATGCTAGTTGGTAGCTATTAGGTAATAATGTCACTGTAGCACCTTGCAAGCCACACACATACTCACAGCAGGATAATCACTGCCCATACCCCACAACCTCTTACAGCAACACATCCGGACTAAGTAATAAAAAATGTGGAGCAAAGGCCCAAAAACAGGGACACATTCAAAATATTGCTCCAACAAACTTAGACAGTTGAGAGACTAACAGGTTTTGCATTATGTTGGATGTTTGGAAGGGTATGAAGTCTGAAACTGAAATGTTTGTCACTATAGTCTGACTTGAGCCCAGAGTGATTTGCCAGAAAAAGCTGTTTATGAGATATGGACCAAAATATGAAACAAAAATGTGGACATCCTGCAAATATCTGTACACTTGAGAGGTCTGACACTGCCATATTTGAATAGTTAAGAGCCTAGACATAGCAACAGTGACTGAGTTACAGGGATGGCCCACAGACTCCCTGTGAAATGTACAAACAGTAGGCAGAAAGGTGTTACAACACATGCAATGGTAACTATGAAGTACTGAAAGTATGCACCATTTGCACGTCGGAAATAGTGTAGTAATACATATGCTCATGCTAACCCACAGTCACAACTGCAGAATACCAGGCAATTTAATGGGTGTACCCCATTGATATGTACCATTCCATGAGGCAGATAAAAGATGCACCTGAGAGTCTCTGGGGCCTGCTCAGCAGCATACTCAAATACCCTAATAGATGTCAAGGCCCACACTATGGCCAGACCACACTGCATGCAGTAACACCCTAGCAGGTATAGCAAGCATTCCAAGGTGTGAATGTACATGAAAAATAGGAAAGCCACAGCAACACACTACAGTCAAGACACCTAGCAGGCATACAAGTAGTGAATGTAAAGGGCAAATATTGAAGCCATAGCAACAAAGTGCAAGAGCCACTGCTATATACCATTTACACCACATGTCCCACAGGAAAGCACACACACCCACATTAACAGTAGTAGCAGTCTTAGGTGTCAGTGTACATACACACTTAGTACAGGAAACTGGAGAAATGAATGGAGAAATGTTAATCTACAACACAGCCAGAAATATGAGAGAGATACTAACCTTTACACTCACAGAACAGTGTCCACAGCATACCAGCATGGTCCCTGCCCTTAAACTCTGAAAGGGCTACGCCTATCTCACAAACCTTTTTATAGCACTGTCCTGGAATCACAGTGAGAACTGCAATCAGTACACAACTGGCTGCATGCAATTAGCAAATGCTGGCTAACAATTGGTGCAGAGGCCATCACATGGACATATGCAGATACCTACAAAAGCATGCTGTACTCCCAGTCCACACATGCAATACTTTCATTGCACCCTCTGGAGGTAGGGAGAGAGAGAGAGAGAGAGAGAGAGAGAGAGAGAGAAAAAAAAACATACACAAACAAAAGCAGTCATCAAAACCCACTTGAAAGCTGACATCTGCCAACTGGAGCAGCAGCAGGACACCAAACCAAACGGCAATGCAAGCAGCTGTGACAAACACAGGTAATGTAAAGTAATACTTTAAAAGTCTACATACTGTGAACCCTCCATATGTGTCATTGGTCTGTATCCATATGTATATGAAGATGTGCATAGGGCAGGGGACATACAGCAACTATCAGTGAAGGCTGTACATACATATGTATGTGAGGGCATCTATGTGCACATATCAATGTAGGTTGAATGTAGGTTGTAGTGCAATGTACAAAGTAGGTTTCACAGTTATGTATGTTTAGCAGTATGTTAGTGTGTGTATACAGTTTTGTAAACAAACATGTTGATATACCTATCTATCATATGGATACATATGTATGTCAATATATGTATGTATGTATGTACATATATATATATATATATATATATATATATATATATATAATATGCATATATGTATACATACATAGAGAGCGATGTAGTAATACATAGACAGATGTAGATAGATAGAATATGTAGAAACATATATATGTAATACACACATACAGATATAGATATATGTAGATACATATACATAGACAGACAGATCTGACTATCTACAGATATGACTGTATATGATGATCTCACACTCCCCCTGTCCCACCCCCTCTGTCACTCTCACCCCTCTGTCACACTTCCCCTCTCTCCATATCTATAGCAATATATGTACATTGATATATATATATATATATATATATGTATATATATATATATATATATATATATATATATATATATATATATATATATATATATATAGACATATATATATATATATATATATATAGACATATATATATATATATATATATATATATATATATATATATATATATGTATATATATATATATATATAATATATATAGATATATATATATATAGCTATATATATATATATATATATATATATATACATATATATATATATATATATATATATATATATATATATATATATAGACATATATATATATATATCTATATATATATATATATATATATATATATATATATATATATATATAATTATATATATATATATATATATATATAGACATATATATATATATATATATATATAGATATATATATATAGACATATATATATATATATATATATATATATAGACATATATATATATATATATATATATATATATATATAGATATATATATATATATATATATATATATATATATATATATATATATATATATATATATATATATATATATATATATATATATATATATATATATATATATATATATAGAGAGAGAGAGAGAGAGAGAGATGTATATATATTCTGAGTGAGGCACATGTGTACAGATGTATTGCAACAGGTGCCTGGTGACAAAGGCATGGAGTGAACACCAGTGTCGAAACTGGAGTACCATACCCCATTTCAAATCACCTACACCAGTAACCACCAGATATGTGATTGGCTGCCCACCACTGCATGTGTCAGGGGTGAACAGGGTCATAAATGTGTAAAATAGTCCCCCCAATGATAGTCACAGTGGCACACTATTCCTGGAATACCTGCACATGGTATGTGTCAGCAGACATGGTGTGTCAGCTATGGACATGTAGGTCAGTGTACCCCTCCACACCACACAATGGCTGCCACGGTATGTACCTCACATGACAGCTACAGATATGGAGAAGGACACAGTGACATGTACAACACTGTGACAATGCACTCAAACACATTACCAATGCACAGTGACTGACACCACAGAGTACACACATACTACCCACATAGAGGTTACCACTCCTGGATTTACATACTTAAGTCACACCCATGACAGATGTCCAACAACCATAGTAACACCTCACACCATCCACAACCTAAATGACTGCTGTGTGTCGTCCTTGACACCGCAGAAGAGAGCACATGGCGGAGGTACAGGTTCCTACCCACAGAGAAGACATACCCTGCAATAAACCACACAGCGTTAAGAAGCAAGACTCCCCATGAGTACATGTCACACATACCCCTGCTGAATGTTAGTCAGAAAGGTAATATGCCATATGAGTCACCCTGTGTAACTGTTTGACAGAAGCAGGTACCATCACATCACATGTGACAAAATGGTCAGGGTAGCAGAACAGTATGCTGCTGTAGTCCCAGGGGCAATAGCATATTGTATTGTATTGTATTGTAATGTATTGTATTGTGTTGTATTGTATTGGTATGTAGAGGTGCCTCCTTTGTGGAGTGGAACCACTGCTGCTGTACGCCAGTGTACAGGTACATATCCTGTAGTCAGGCTAGTGTTACATAGCACTTCTATATGTGTGTTTAGCTCCTGTTGGAGTTCATGTAGCATGCAACCGGGGATACCATCAGGTCCCATTGATGTTGTGTTTTCTGCTTTTCTGAGGCCGGCTCTCACCTGGACGTCTGTGATGACAGCAGGGAGGTTACATTCAGCTGGGATAAGTATGTCTTAGTTTGGGGGAGAGGGAGGAGGTAACTTGCACTGAACCTGTCTGCCACAATGTTGCCAATATCTGTGGGTTCAGTGAATTATTTGTTGTTGTGTACTAACTATGAGCATATTGGAGGGTTTCTGACCAGGTTTCTAACATAACTGAAGAAGGCCTTGTGGTTATCTGTAGTGTCCCCGGTGATTTCCCTCTCAAAGTTGCCCATGGATGTTTGTATGAGAAAAAATAGCTCTTTACTAGTGCTGATCAGACATGCCTTCCCTTTATGGAATTATGCTCTGTCTTGCAGTAGCTTCCATCTTTTGTTATACAATCTGTCTATGGCTGGGGTCCACCAGACAGGATGCTTTCCCTTTGTGGAGAGTGTCTTGATCTTATATGGGATTGCATGATCCATGCATTCTCGGAGATGTCCGTAAAATCATTTGTGAAGGAGTCAGCATTGTGAGTTGTATCGTCCACTGGCCCAGTGGGCTTAAAGGATACCATCTCAGTGTTACGAAGTGTAAAGTTTGCATTTGAAATGTTATTCACTGTAGTCATTTGTGCTGGTGGTGGAGGTGGGATATGTATATCCAGGGCAATTAGTTTGTGGTCAGATCACAGTAGTTGATGATGTACCCCATACAGTACCTCGATACAAACCCCCAGAGTGAGGATGTGTTTTGGACCTGAATCAGTGTTCTGACTGCTGGGGTTTGGTAGTATGTCGTATGGAGTGTGCCAGGTACTGTTGCACAGTTGTTGGCTGAGCACTGATACCTGGCCATTTACATGTGTATCCACCAATAGACAGACAGATGCTATATATGTGAGATATGTTGTATCACAACAGTCGAGTAGCATGTGTAGTATGTGTGCCAAATTCTGCTGCCATAATTTGCTGATATCATGTTATTTCCTTTTTCAGGACCATGGCTCATCAGCGCAATCCAGCGTACTCTGCAGCTGAGGATAAGGAAATACACCAGAGCCTGGTGTGGGATTATGCAATACTCTTTTCCCGCACCAGCCAGAATCAGCAGGAAAGGGCTGCACTGTGGCAAGACCTGGTCCGTCGGGTAAATGACATAGGCACGCATAATAGGGCATATGAGCAAGTACGACATCACTGCAGTGATTTAATCAGAAATGTCAGTCAGCGTGCATCGGATATCCACAGGCAACAGGTTGCCACAGGTGGTGGGGTGGCTATACAACCCCCACTCACCAGACTGGAGGGACTACTCATAAGTGTTGTGGCTCCTGCCCACCAACAACAACAACAGCAGCAGCAGACCTGCATTATGATGGAGGCTGGAGCCACGCAGCACCAAGACTATGAGCGTGCAGGTAATATGCCATATGTATAGTTGACTGTTGTGTACACTGGTAGTTAATGCATGTGTGAGGTGTGTCCTTGGTTTGTAGCTATCATCATAGTATTTAATGTGCAAATGTGATATTCTCAATATCAACAGCTGACCTGTGAAAGGCAACTGTTGTACTACAGACCTGCATCATACTCAGTAACAATGGCACAGTTGTGCCCACTGACATTAATTTCCTCACTTCTGCAGGTCCCTCCGGTGTAACAGCAATGCAGCCTATGCTGGTGAGTGTGTATTAACAATCCCTTTAATAGTCTTGATAGTAATAGTAATGTTAGGCTCACTTAGTAGTGCTCTGTGTATGCATGCAGGTGTGTCTGTGTGTTGATATCTCGCATACTGAGTAGTGTGCAAGTGTGCAGCTGTGTGCAAGTGTGCAAGTGTGTGCATGTGTGCACCTGTGCATGTGTGCATGTGTGCACCTGTGCATGTGTGCAAATGTGCATGTGTGCACCTGTGCATGTGTGCACCTGCGCATGTATGCAAGTGTGCACCTGTGCATGTGTGCACCTGTGCATGTGTGCATGTGTGCTCCTGTGCATGTGTGCACCTGTGCATGTGTGCACCAGTGCAAGTGTGCACCAGTGCATGTGTGCAAGTGTGCAAATGTGCATGTGTGCACCTGTGCATGTGTGCATGTGTGCACCTGTGCATGCGTGCATGTGTGCACCTGTGCACCTGTGCATGTGTGCATGTGTGCACCTGTGCATGTGTGCATCACTGGTAACATTGTGTAGACATTGTAAACTGTGTTTCCTGTTTCCCTCCCACAGGTTCTGGTGCTGCTCTGGTGTCATGCTGCAGGGAACCTGAATCAGGTGCCACAGGTACTGATAATGATGACATTTGTGTAATGGCACAGGAAGGTGTGCCAGTGTCCGTCATTGGTCAGCCAATTGACAGTACACAGCTGTCAACCCCATCAATGCGTACAGTCATCCTGCCAATACACCCTTTGTCACCAATGTCCTTAGGTGATGGACAGGATACAGTGGGCATTGACCAGGGTAATGTGGTATCTGTGGCACATGCTTCCCCACACAGCAGCCATGGGCATGGCCCTGAGATGGTACCACACAGACAGATGTCCAGGGGTTCTCGTGGGAGCATCCGTGGGCGTACTGCCCCTGTCAGACGTGCCCACAGAGATCTTACAACCTCAGCTATGTTTCGGGCTGTCATGCAGGCACAGTCACGTATGGAACGGTACACCATACCGGATCTGAGGGAGCTGACAGCATGTCGCACAGCCAGTATGCGTGACGTTGCGGCTGCCATCCGTAATTTCACCGATGTCATAGACAGACGTTGTGGGGACAAATTAGATCAGTTCCACAACTACATGTCCATGAGCCAGGGCAATGGTGGATGGTTGAGGCGTCGACGTGGGCATATGCCAGCAACAGCAGCAGCTGGCAGTCGTGGATAACAACAGGGCCGCGGTCGCCCCCATAGTGCCAGCAGCAGCCCCAGCAATGCTGGGTCTGTGCTGTCATCAGACCGCCCCAGGAGACCATGTGCACATGGCTCTGGACAGGCCCAACAGGGATCTGTGTCCAGTCAATGAACACCTGCTTCTGATGACAGTACCCAGTCTGGATTGGTACCAGATATGGTCCGTAGCACCCCTGCAAGGCACAGGTACCATGTCCGTGGCCAGAGACACTGATCTGTATGACCTGGCAGGTACAGTCTGTGGCTGTCCACAAACACCGGTATATGGCAGCCATGAGGTGGAACTGTGTGCATCCATACACACATGCGAATTGACAACACCTAGGGTTACTGCATACACGCACACACTGCATCAACATTGCCCCACCTTGTACTGCTGTCCCTCACCAACACACATACACGTACATGTCAGGCATACCAAGTTCACAACGAAAATGGACATAAAAATGCCCAAAGCAGCACTTATATTGTTGTTCAAACCGGTTTGAACAACAATATAAGTGCTGCTTTGGGCATTTTTATGTCCTTTTACGTTATGAAATAAAGCTTTGGAACTACCTTGCTGGCTGTTGGTGTTTTTTTCATGTTTGGTTGGCCGTGCAAGCTCTACGTGAGGGGTATGGTGCTCGTCATACCAAGTTCACACCCTGTGCATATGATGAAACTATGCCACCTCCTGCAATCTGTAACATCAGTGCAGGTACAGGTTAACATGTTGCTGATGCACAGGGTGACTACATAGGCATGTAGTAATAGTATCATGTTAACAGTACTGTGTGCTGATATAATTGTGGGTATATCCCAGCATGCCTGATGCAGTAAGGGTATGATTGTCTTGTACTGTTTTCTACACCCATGGTAAGTACCATAGTGTATCATCTGCACGTTTGCATACTGGTGGTAAGGATGTCAACAGAAGGCCACATACATAGGTAGCACAGGGGATAAGGTAATGAAAGTATTGATATGCAATGATGGACATGTAAACTGCAAGTGGCATGTTGCCCACACTGGACTCTGCAATGCGGATGTTTGAGGATGTTGATATGTGTGCAGTACTACACGACTGGTACAGGACACACAGGAGCACCCTAGCACTGCAAGCTCACATCTCATACCATGCTAGACAGCCCCAACACACAAAACTAACTTTCACAGGAGGGAGAGTCCCCATAAATGTCAGGGATACTGTGGTGGCAGGACAGGTAGCATACATCCTACTAAGTATGGAACCACTGAGTGAAGGCTCAGTGTCTGTTATTTGACATGTGTATTACTGCAGGTATGAGCACCTGGGTTTCCATCCGGTTATTGTACATCCTGATGGTCCATGGTCTGTACACTTGTGTGCGCTGAGACTGGACCCTGGCCATCTGACCTGTGTATTTCCATGTACATGTGTATAGTGCCTGCATATTTGCACTGTGACCTACTGGAAGTGGTGCAGCTTGTTTGTTGTACAATGGACTACATGCAGCACTGCTTACTGTAGCTTTTTTGCATGCATGTTTGCTTGCAGTTACCCTGGAACACTGATCCCACCTACAATGCAGATTTACAGAGCTTCTGTGGACTCCCAGTGACATCTGCATAGCTTACTATATGTATGTCCATGTCTCACTTGACAGAACGTCACTGTTTGTCCTGTTCGCATGTACATTGGCTGTGACACATTGCATATGTCTTTCCCGGCATTTGACCACGTGTACAGTCATATATGCCAGTGCTAACTAATCACAGGCACTACACCCTCACATACTCACCTTCTGTACCTTGTTCCCCATTGGCCCTATGTGCTGTTAATCACCATGGCAATCACAATACTATGGTAGCATGTGCAAAGGTCACTTGTCAGTCACCTCTATGGTACAGTTGTGGAATATGTGAGTCATGTGGTAATTTCACAGCTGCCACATGTACACAGTCAACCCTCTCCCCTACACATGGACGTACAACACATGTATGAGATGCAACCACATAGCCAAACTGGGGACTAAGCACTCTGAACCCAGTACTGGCATAACCTGTCAGGTGGCATGAAATACTACAGTGACTACAATACCAGTCTGATGTAGACCTACACTGTCAGCAATCCAAACACATGAACACACTGGGGCATTCGTGGAGCCTCAGAATAGCATCCTGCCTGAGCAGCAGACACCTCTGCAGCTGGCACACAGGCATACGTTAAGCCGGAACACAGCACGTGCAACACATAGCACACAAATCCTGTGTGCCAAACAGTCACAGCCTGTACGGCTAGACAACACACCTGCTAAAGTTGTGTTAGGTACCTTTATTGTCCAGTACAGTGAGGTCCCGCTCACCAGGCTGGACGAGGTGAAGGTCACAGTGATATGCCCGTGGGGCACTATGGTCCACCACATAACACAAGCATACAGGTCAGTCAGAGGCATGGACACATATGACTCAGTCATTGTCCATGCCACTATGGCTGACCTGTGATGTACCTCCCTGGACTACATGATAGGGAACATAGAAGGGCTCTCTGAGCATGTGGCACAGGCTGGTATGACCCTGACCTTGGTTGGCATCATACCCTCACCAAGAATGCTGAAGTATTACTGAATGCTGATGAATTACTGTAGCTACAACACCCTAGCTGAAAGGTTCCTAGCATGTAGTCACTGCATTGCTATGGAACAACTTGTTACCACTCCCACAACAGGTGAAAACATGCAGCACCTGTTCATCAACAACATGTAGACTATATGCCCCAGACCAGATGTGTATCCCTCGCTGCTAGGATGATACCATATACAACTCACACTGTATATACACATACCACATGCAACACCCGCACAGAAGACCACAGTCATAATGTTATTCAGTGCAAATACCATGTATTCACATGTGGCAGGCGTCAGACATGGGAACTATTGAAGGTCACAGGTACATATGTGTATTTGGCACACACATACATCATCTGTGTCCATTGCCATTACGGGTTTAATCAATGTCATGCATTATTGTGAACAACAACCCACACACATGGGCATTCTGTGTGACAAAAACACATGTGGCATGTGTGGAATTCAAAGCCATAACTAACTGTGCTATGACAGTAGTGACAGACGCAGTAGCAGAGCATGCTATTTGCATTACTGGGAGATTTGCCTTCTTCTGCTGTACTTGTGGGGTGCTGACATCATCTCTGTGTAGAGATTGGAATATGCAGCAGCTGGTGTGTTGTACTGGTTGCCAAAAGGGTCAGTTCTCTCACAGATGTAATTGCACACACCCTACTTCCACCCCCACAGACACACACCCACACACACACACACACACACTTGCAGGATTCAAACCCCTACCTAACTATGTTATGACACTCAAGACGGGTGCATTAGCAGAGCGCGCTATTCGCATTACTTGGAGGTTTCCCTTCTCCTGCTTTACTTATAGGGTGCTGACATCATTGGTGTTTAGAAAGGGGAATGTGCATCCTGTAGTGTGTTCTCCTAGTTGCCAAAAGGGACATTTCCCTCACACAGAATTTTACACACACTAGCCCCCCTCACCCAAACACACACACTTGCCATTTGCAGGATTCAAACCCCTACTTAACTATGTTATGACACTCAAGACGGACACATTAACGGAGCGTGCTATTCGCATTACTGGGAGGTTTCCCTTCTCCTGCTGTACTTATAGGGTGCTGACATCATCAGTGTTTAGAAAGAGGAATGTGCATCCTGTAGTGTGTTCTCCTAGTTGCCAAAAGGGACATTTCTCTCACACAGAATTGCACACACTAACCCCCTCACCCAAACACACACACTGAGCATTTGCAGGATTCAAACCCCTACTTAACTATGTTATGACACTTGAGACAGACGCATTAGCGGAGCGCGCTATTCGCATTACTGGGAGGTTTCCCTTCTCTGGCTGTACTTATAGGGTGCTGACATCATCAGTGTTTAGAAAGAGGAATGTGCATCCTGTACTGTGTTCTCCTAGTTGCCAAAAGGGACATTTTTCTCTCACAGAATTGCACACACACTAACCCCCCTTACCCAAACACACACACACTGAGTATTTGCAGGATTCAAACCCCTACCTAACTATGTTATGACACCCGAGACGGACACATTAGCAGAGCGTGCTATTCACATTACTGGGAGGTTTCCCTTCTCCTGCTGTAATTATAGGGTGCTGACATCATCAGTGTTTAGAAAGGGGAATGTGCATCCTGTAGTGTGTTCTCCTAGTTGCCAAAAGGGACATTTCGCTCACACAGAATTGCACACACACCAACCCCGCTCACCCACACACACACTGAGCATTTGCAGGATTCAAACCCCTACCTAACTATATTATGACACTTGAGGGAGACGCATTAGCAGAGCGCACTATCCAAATTACTGGGCATCTGTTCGGCACCTGCAGTATTTATAGGGTGCTGACATCATTATTTATACAGAGGTATGTACATCTATTACTACCTGTCAGGTGGGGGGTAGCATATAAATGCATTTGCAGCCACCTACTTCAGGGTCAGATATGCACATCAGCACTGGCAGGTTATGTTTTATACCATGCTTCGTGACCACAGGACCTGTAACACACAACACAACCAGTTCAGACCACCCCTCCCACATTTGGGACACACACTTTGCTTCCCTGGGAACAGTGCCAAGATATGAAGGTGTTCACATACACCATTCCAGTTGTTAATGTCAGGTACAGGTATATTGTGTGTGGGAACTACTCAGGCCTCTACAACATTACCCTACAGCCACTACAATTTGTGAGTCCATGTGCTATGGCAGGACCACTCACCACAGCCACAAGGGGGAATACATATTGCACCTGACCATCTACAACATGGGTACTCACTGTTCCACACCAGAGGTAGACCACCATTGTTGATATCTGACCATACCCACCTTTCCCTGGACATCCATATCCCATCCCCACCCCAGGCAAGGTTGTCACTGCAAACAAAGTGTATTTATCAAAAGCAGACTTTGCACTTGTGAAGACTGGGGTGGAAGACTTCAAAGGACCCATGCTGCGGGAGTATACAGGCCACTCTGCATAATCCTTGACAATTGCATTCTATGAGCATGTGGAAGGTTTGCATTGATCATGCTATCCCAAATATACCCATGACTCCTCCACAACAGGACACCCTGTCAGGTGTACACCAGCCATATATGAGCTGTCCAACAGATGGAGTGAGCTAATACATTGCAGAGCAGTAGCCCACATAGGGAGGACATCTCTGAACAGTACTGGCATGACACTTCAATCCCTCATAATCATCACGACAACGTGTTGACAGTGAAATTGTCCAGACACTGCAGATAAGGCTCCCCTCAGTCTGTTATTGACACCCACTTACTGTTAGAGGTCCTCACCAACCCTCTTCCAGCACACACCAACAACATGGATGTGGCATAGCAAATTCAACCCCTGGGATCTCCACTGTGTCCCTGCTTGACAGAGGCACAGCACACTAGCCTCAAGCGGTGCCTTATGTGACCTACTTTACAGTGGCACAGTAGCCTACTGTACTGGGGATGCAGACGCCAAGCACACTTTGGCTAAGCTTTCATTCCCTAGGGCAAATAGCCTAGTATTGACCTCTACACCCATATGCTTAATTGTCAGATGCACAATATTTGTTGCTGATAGGCTGTTTGCAGGTCTTTATTGCCATAGCATTCCCTGTTTCTATGAATAACTTGTGTATCTGTGGAAGATGTTTGAATATGAGGGGGATCCACTATATCACTTATGTCTCTGTAGTCATTTAACTGTGTGCACTGGGCAGATTGCTGTAATGTGGTTCGTTCCTGGAATGACACGTACAAATACCAGATATGTGTGGCCAACTGCTAAACTGAGATATGGCCTAAGTGTGTGAGCATGCCCAGTTCAGCCTTTCCATGGCATGTTGTCTGACATATGTCTCATTTACCAAAGTGCGTGAGCATGCCCAGTGTGAGCTTTCCATATGTTGAACTCTGCAGTCCACCACATATGTGGATGAGTGTGAACTTCAACAATATCTCACGTTTATGGTTGTGTGTTGGGTGTCATGTTGTGCACTTACTGGCCAACTGCTTCGTGTCTGAACACAACAGGGATTATACTGTGCCTGCAGGGTTTGCATGGGATACTTTGCATACAGTTGTCAACATCCTTTCATACTGACCT
Source organism: Protopterus annectens (assembly GCF_019279795.1). Taxonomy (NCBI): domain Eukaryota; kingdom Metazoa; phylum Chordata; order Ceratodontiformes; family Protopteridae; genus Protopterus; species Protopterus annectens. Next base: position 1,166,619,472 of record NC_056748.1, on the reverse strand, counting down.
AACACTGTAGTACCATATAGTGTACTGGTTCAGTACTTTCACTATGGTGGACAGTATCCTGGCCTTTAGTCCTATCACTGCTTTAAATTTTCATAGTGAGCACAACAGACTGTTTAGGGGCCAGTTGTGCACATATGACCATGTTGCATTATGTTCAGATATGGACTATTTAAACCAGGCTTGTCCAACATTGGTAGTGTATTCCACAACATAGGTGGACATTGGCAAACACTAGCGATGTGCCCTAGGTCATTTCTGATGCTAGTCAGAGAGTGTGTTTGTCCTTCGACACACATTGTAACTGGAGTTTGCCATGACATATGTCATGGTTAGTATACTGTGCCTCCGTCTACCTGTGACATAACAGTGATACCCAGGGTAAACCTACCATCTCCCATCCACTCATCAAGATTCCTCTTGAGGAGAGTCGATGGGTGACTCTCTGGCTAACCTGTACTGGGAGTTTACTCAAGAATGGGGGTGGCTTCTGTGTTATGGATCATTCAGTACAGCTTGTCCTATGTATGTCAGTGCTGGGGTTCAGGTCTCTCATGTGCATAGCTCACTGCCATTCAGATTGTACAAGATGCAGCATGTTCATTGATTCCAGCTTGGACATGGCTTTATACATCAGGCACAGCTTGCCTCTGGGCTGGCAGTATGGCAGTGTGTGGAGCTGCAGTTTGTTTAATCAGGCAACACATGGCATCTGTTCAAGCTCTTTGATACTCCTGGTGAGGTACTTTTGGGGTCTTTCCAGTTGATGGAGGTGTCTGCTGAGGTACATCCCACAGGGGCCATTGTAGTCAATTGTGACGCTGATGAAGGATGACTGCAGAGCCACAATGACCTCCCCTGATCTAGATCTCACTACCTTCATGATTAGGTGGGTATATGGTATGTTTTTGTAACCACTACAGCCACATGCTTGTCCAATGCAAGATATATATCAACTTGTGTCCCCAGGTCTCTTATTACATCTTAGGTACTTAATGGATTAACACCTATGTGGTAATTGGTGGGCACTTACTGTATATCCACAGGGGTTGACTATACACTTTTCTGCAATTAGCTTGCTGACATGGCTATGGCACCAGTTGTCTGTTTCTATGTGGCCCTTTTGTGGGATGCTTGTGTCAGCTGGAGGGTCAGATATGGTGGCCAGTTTGTAGTCCTCTGCAAACTTGTTCAAGCACAGTCCTTCCATGTTGGCCTGTACCTATGGGACATATATACCAAACAAGGGATGTCCCAGGTCTGAGCCTTGTGGGATGCCAGTTGTATCTGGTTTGTAGTCTGACATGGCTGCAGCATTTCTGACCATGTCAGTTCTGTCCTTGGTCTGGTTTGCAACCCCTCTACTGACATAGGGGTTTATATTTAAGCTGGTGAGCTTATCTATAATGAACACGTGGGGTATTGTATGGAAGCCTTTTGCAAGGTCCAGCTAGGCTGTGTGGACCACATTCCCCTCATCAATGACCTTAATGACTGTTTCAAATGAGTCAAACATGATTAAGGGGCAGGATCTGCACTTAAGAAAGCCACACTGGGTAGGATCCAGTGTCAGTAGGTCCCCAATATCTTTATGTCTGAGGTACATGCTGATCCTTTCCATAGCTTTGCAGACCAAGCTTGTCAGCATTCTGGGGTGGTAGTTTGCAGTATCCATTCAGGCAACACCTTTGTGGAGAAGGACCACTGTTGTTGTACACTGCTCTTTGTGTACATATCCTGTGGTAAGGCTGACATTGAGCAGTAGTGTTATTTGGCATTCCATTCTTCTTGGAGTCCATGTTGGACTCAGCCCAGGACACCATCTCATACCATTGATGCTGTGTGTTTTGCTTTGTAGATGCTGGCTGTTACCTCAGCATCTGCAATGTCAGGGGGCCAGCACTCTGCTGGGATAGATATTTTGCATTTTGGGGGGGTTGCACTCCACCTGTCAGGTTGGATGTTGGCAATATGTGTGTGTGTTTGGTATGTTGTTTGTAATATTTGAGTGATTCAGAGCATATCTGTGAATTCCCAACAAGGTTCCTACCATCAGTTAAGAAAGCCTTGTGATTATCCTTAGTGTCCTGTACAATTTGTATCTTCATAGGTTCATACTAGGCTATCTGCCCTAGGGCATTTCTAAGCCTAGCCAGAGTGTGTGTGGCTTTCACCACCCCTTGCTATGTGAATATTATGGCCATTTATGATTTACTTTACTGTGCCTCTGTCTGGATGTGACACAGTGAAGACCCCCAGTGTACATCTACGATCATCCATCCACTTGGCAAGATTCCTGTTGAAGAGAGTCAGTGAGGGGCTCTGCCTAACATGGAGTGGGATTCCGTTCCAGGGTGTAGGGAGCCTCTGGGTTATGTATCTGTCCCTCCAGCACATCCTATTTCATTATGTGTTGAGGTTGATATCTCTCACTCTCACAGCTCCGATGGATTTGGGTTTTCTGGGGTGGAGCATGTCCATTACTCCTGTGTTGGACATGGCCTTGTACAACAGGCATGCAATGCCTCTGCATAGGCAGTATGTGACTGCATACAGCTGGGGTGTCTACAGCCAGGCAGCAGATGACAAATATTTGAGGCCCTTTATCCTCTTGGTGAGGTACCTTTGAGGTCTTTCTAACTGCTGCAGGTGTCGGGTAAGGTACATCCCAAATGAGGCATTGTACTAGATTATAGGTCTGATAAGAGAATAGTATAGGGGCACAATGACCTCTGTTGACGTAGATGTGAATCCTTTCGTGATACGGTATCCAATATAGACAGTCTTCCTAGCCACGTTGGCAATGTGAGTGTCACATGACAGGTTACTGTCCACTTGTGTCCCTAGGTCCCTGATTACTCCTTCCATACATAATGGATTACCAGCTATGTGGTAATTTGTGAGTACCTTATTTGGTATTTGGTGAGACATTCATACTGTCCAGTGTCTTCAGGATGGCTGAGTGGGGTTCCTGTGTGTGAGAGTGTAGTCTGTAGCATGCTACAGACTGTACAGCAGTTTTGCCTACGGTTAGTTGCACATGGGTGGTCTCCGATGCTTCATGCATTGTCAGTTACCTGGACGTGTGGGTGTCTGTACTGAATATGGATACTCCCCCTCCTTTTATGTTTTGGTCCAGGTTTTGGGGCCATAATGCATGATATAAGGTATAACCTGATAGTGCTGGTGTGCTGTCAGGAGTCTTGCTGCAGGTTTCTGTCACTGCACGGACATCGATGTTCTCCATACTGGGGAGGGCCTCGGGAGCATGCATATTGAGGTTTGCACGTCTGGCATTGGGCAGCATTACCCTTATGTTTCTTTCCACTTATGTTTTCTAGGGAGGTGGGTTAGTCTTTTCAGCCTTGCCTATGAAAGGCTCTATGGAGGTGGCAAGAGCCTTATCCAATATCCAGACGCCCAGGGGTAACAGGTGCAAGCCATCCCTGGCACAGCAGTGTGGCTTGTCAAGCATGACATCCCAAGCAGACAGACATTGGATCCCCTTGGAATGACACCAGTAATTGTGCCACTTGTTAAATCTGATCATTCTGTGTTTGTACTGTGGCATCATTCTTGGTGAGGGTAGGATGCTGCACACGGTCAGTGTCATACCAGCCTGGACTACATAATCAGAGAGCTCATCTATGTCTCTTTTCATGTAGTCTGGGGAGGTACATCTCAGGTCATTCACACCAGCATGGACAATGACTGCATCATATTTCTACTTGCTTTGGGGTGACCTGCGTACTTGTGTTATGTGGCGTATTGTAGCAGCCTACAGGCAGCTTACTGTAACCTTTCCCTTGTTCAGTCTGGTGAGCGGGACAGCAGTGTGTCTGACTATGGAGTCACCTATTACAACTGTTTCTCCTTCTGGCCTGTGACTGTTTGGCACACCAGCTTTGTGTACTATGTGCTGCATGTGCTATATTTGAAGGTAGTGGTTGCTTGGGTGTCTGCTTTGGAGGCCTCTGTTGATGTGGTGTGTTTGGAATTAGGGCCTCCGGGAATGTTTTTCTGTGTTTATGTCTTTGGTTTGCAGTTGTGATAGGTCTATGTGAGACTGGGTTTGTGGTGTGTGTAGTTACTTTCTCCTCCTGTCTAGTTTTGACAGTACTGAGTTGAGAGAGCTCAGCCTCCGGTTTGGATAAATGGTGGAATCTCTCACATATATTTGTATTTCTTGGGGGGAGGTGAGGGTTGTCTGTGTACATGGGGCAGGTGTAACATTGCCTCAAGATTCACAGATTCAACTTGTAGCTGGCCTTAGTGGATTGTATGAGTGGACATATTTTATTGCCATACTACTGATCAGTGATTACTTCCCTTTTTATGTTTGCTCTATCATGTAGTAGATTCCTCATTCTCTTGCATGGTTTGGTAATGGCTGGAGTCCACCATGCCAGATGCCTGCATGTATGGCATTGTGTCTTGGTTTTATTTGGGATTGCATAATCCATGCAGTGTTCATGGAATGCCTGTATAACAGGTTCTGAGGTGTGGCCCATATTTTGCACCTGCACAGGGTCTTTAATGGATTCCACATCAGTTTGGAGGAGTGCAACTTTTGCTTTACACATGTTTTTCACTGTGGTTTTCTGGCCAGGGACTGTGGTCAGAATGTGTATATCCGGTGTGATTACTCTATGGTCTGGTCTTACCAGTGAGGGATACATTTCTCATCTTGCCATCCAGTACCCATGTTGCTGATTATCACATCCAGTATGCCTACCCCTCTTGTGGGAGTGGTACATTGTTCCTGGGCATTTTGGTTTATGGATTCTAGGCACTTTTGTCCTACAGTGTTGGAACTAGAATAATGCTCCCAGTCTATGTTTGGGTATTTTCAGTCACCCAATATAATGTGGTTTGGAGGGCTTGATATATTCATGTATTCCAACATAGGCCAAGTGCAGTTCCTGGTGTTAGGATGGTAGTCTGTAGCAGGTTATAAACTGGGAGGCAGTTTTAGCCACTGTTACTTGACCATGGCTAGTCCATGCTGCTTCTTGTTGTGGTACCAACATGGGGGTGTGGTTATCCTTGACAATTATTGCTAGTCACCCTCCTTTTGTAGCTTGTTTTGAGGCTGTACAGCACAGTATGAGGTGTAACCTGGTAGTGTTAGGGTGTTGTTGTGAGCCTTGACCCAGTTTTCTGTTACAGGACAGATATCAACATTCTCCATACTGGGGGAGTTTAGACTGCATGCATCTTGCTATTTAGACTTCTGGCAATGGGTAGCATTACATCTAGGTTGTTATCCCTTGTGATACCTATGGAGGTGGGTTTGTGTTTTGAGCCTTACCTATTCAAGGCACGCTGTGGGTAACAACAGCCTTTGCCAGTATCCATATGGCCAGGACTGATAGGTGCACGCCACCCGTAGCAGGTGGAGCATCATGTCATGCTCAGCATGTCATCCCAGGCTGGCACACATTGGATCCCCTTTGACTAACAGCAATACTTCAGCCAATTATTGCAATTGATCATCTCATCGTCATATTGTGGCATCATGCTTGGTGAGGGTAGGATGTTAGTCAGGGTCATCAAGTTTGCATATACTACATGGTGTTACATTGCTTAACACATGGCATTCATGCCTCAGATGGTGCTGCAGGGCTGCCTCTGTCAGATGCACATACTACACTCCCTGTACATGTTTGAGAGCAGGTTATGTCATTTTAGGCATCACTGTTATTATATGAGTGAGTCAGAGAGGGGTATCATTCCCAGGGTTCCTACTGAGCCAGTGTATGTGCTAAGTGTTGCCTCTTTGCCAAGGCCAGGGCATACTGGGCATGCCTCCTTCTGCCTACTGGGGCAGGCTCAGGTTGTTCCTCCTCCGAGTCACGCTCTGCCTGTGATGGCCTTGGCAATGGTGGGGGGCTGTTTGGCCCGGCCCTATGCTGGTCCTGCTGCAACTGTTTTTCCAAGATCATATTATGTAGCATCGCACATACCATGACAATTTGGGTACATGTAGTTGGTGAGTACTGCAAGGCTCCACCAGATGTGTCCAGACACCGGAACCGTGACTTGAGCAGCCCAAACACACGCTCTATTACATTACATGTTTGTGCGTGTGCCTCATTATGGCGTTCCTGTTCAGGTGTGTGTGCATTACTGATGGGTGTCATCAGCCACGGCTCCAGTGCATAACCTGCATCCCCCACTAGGTGTCCATGTGGGATGTCTCCATTGGCAAATGTCTGGTAGAGCTGCGTCAAATGCCAGATATGGGAATCATGGTAGCTCCCAGGGCAGCCAGCACACACATTCATTATTATGCCCTGAGCATCACACATGACCTGGCAGTTGATGGAGGGCAAGCCCTTGTGGTTTATGTAGGCCCTACCCCGCTCACCAGCTGGTGCTTTGATGCGTATGTGCGTGCAGTCTATTGCACCCACTACCTCAGGGTATTCCGCTATTTGCTGGAAGAGACGCATATTGCTGGCCAATACCTCACGGGCATTGGGGAAATATACATGATCACCGACATGTGCTGACATGGCATCCAGGAACTGGTGCAGTACCCTGGAGGCTGATGCCTGTGATATCCCCATCATATCACCAGTTGGTCTCTGGAAGGTACCTGTTGCTAGTATTCTTAGGCCAACACATACCTTGGTTTCCACTGGGATGGGTTCCCCTCTGTTGATTCTGTGTGTGAGGCGTGGCCTGCACAGCTCAACAATTTGCTGCAGGAGGTCTCTGTCCACTCTATAGCGCTCCACTATCTCCAGCTCATGTAACCCGTGGTATGTGACCCTGGGCCTGTACACTCTTCTCCGTCTCTTCACTGTGGGTTGTCTGGCACCATTTGCATTGTCACCACCCTCAGCAAGTTGCCTATGTCTCCGTATGACAGCTATGGCAGCCCCTAGCATTTCTGCTCTGAGTTCAGCTTTTTCAGTTTTCACTTCTAATAGCTTACTCCTGTCTTGCAGTGTCTCTTGAGAGAAACATCCTGCACTGCTGTTTGCAGAGTTTGCCTGCTTCTAATTGTTTTCACCTGCTAGCTCCAGCAGTATTCCCTGCTAGCTTCCTACTAATTCTGTTGCTTCCTTTTTCCTCTCTGTTTCCTCAGGGGGGAGCAATGCGCATACCAGCAGAAACACGCTCACAGTGGCTTACACGCATGCACACATGCTTACACGATTTAGAATCTTCTTATTCGGGTTAAAACACATGCACACCAGTGCAAACAGTCTTACAAGTCTGCCAACAGGCTCCCACATGCTCAGTCTGCCTTACACGCGCACACACTGCCCTACTCGCGCCTCATGGTGTGCACATGTGTGCATGCACGCCCAGCAAGAAACTTTGGTGTAAGCAACAGTGTACACCTTCCATTTCTTGACTTTCCCATGCTTATCTTGTGGCACTCCTCTTTCCATGATATGTGTCTGACATCTGTTATGTAACACTGACCTCCAATGAACTGCATTTCTTTCTGCCATTCCCCCCTGTGATGTCACCTATCTCCTACTCTGTTCCTCCCCCTTATGTAACTCCTACACTACTCAGAATGTGCTCATTTGCTATGCGACAGTGGGATTCAGTATCCTAACACTCATTTACATCAGATTACCTACTAATGCTTAGTTACATGTCTTAGACTCAGCTTCCCCCCTTAGCAACCACTAAACGGTGGCCATGTTGCTTTTGGTCTGCTGGTCCCTGCATTGTAAATCCATGTATTGCATAAAACCCACATTTGTGGGTTTATAACCTTCATTTTTATGTTTTATATAGCGCAGCCCGTTTGCGCGGGGCTGCGCTGCGTTTAAACAAATATTTATTTCTCATATTTGCATCAGGGTACCTTGCCAGTGGCCACATATTTGGCCATTGGCATGCTGCCTGACACATATGCACCCTTTATTTGGAGCTGACATGGCTCCATTGTGTTTTTTCCAGAAACGTACTCAGTTGTCAACTGAGTAAATTTCTGCAGCTAAAACTGCTCTTACACGGGCTGGTTTGGGCTTTGTGGATCGCTAATCTACCTCATTTGTATGCCTTTCGGCTGCAAGTGAGGTGATTAGCATATCCACGCCCACTCCGTGTAAGAGATGTTTCAGCTGGTCTCTTACACGGAATTTCGGGCTGTTCCTGGATCGCGAGGGCTGCATGGAGTTTTACACTACTCTTAGACTCTGTGCAAGCCTTTGTGAATCCTGCCCTATGTATTGATATATTCTGAGTTTCAGGCAGCACATAATGTACACAAAATAACTCTTACATCATTAAATAAGAAATAATGTGCAGTGAAAGTCCACGTTCTGAATTGTTCATGTGCTGATATACACTTTCCTTATAGATGGCTCAATCATATAAGAGGAAAAACAATAGAAACCACTTCATATTTTGTGATAACAGACCCTAATTTAATAAAACATGTTCCAAATCTGGTACTTTCCTTATTTTATGATATATTCTCCCAATACCAAGAGAAATAAATATTTTGCTCTTGTTTAAAAGCAGTACATTAAGATTGCTTATTTGTGCTCCTGTTAACTTTCATTGGTGAATACATTTCAGACATGCAGCAGGAGCGCTGTACATAAAAAAGGTAAACACAGAACTACTTAACTTCTTTCTAATGAGTTATAAACTTCTAAGTAAACATTAAGCACAATCCATTGCATAAAAAGTTCATACACAAAACTTAGAATAAGAAAACAGTGGTGCTACATTCAGGTAAGATGCTCAGGCTTGGAAATATTAATGTGAGAAAACAAAACAAGCCTTCATATTGGAAACAAATGCATTTTTAAGATGGATTATGTTAACATTACCATCAAAATGGGTGCCCTGCTTTGTTTCACCAAAATCTAAGCCCATTTTAGAAACGGCATACAAATGTGTACAGAGAAATTGCAAGTAGGAAAAACATTAAAGGCAGACTTTTTTTCCCAACAAGCTTAGTCTCTATTGTTTGTGTCTTTCGGCATTTCCCGAGTAGGGGTCGCCACAGCAGAACTCCGGTCCGCTAATGATTGGCAGTTGACTTTTACGTACCGGCTTTTTGCCCGGCCTGATGCACAACCTTCAACAAAGGTATGCCCATTCACGCATGTCTCCACGCAGAAGATGCTCTAGCTGAGAATGAAACCGTCTTACTGTGAGGCGACAACGTACAAGCTTAGTCTCTATATTCCAAATAAAATAATAAATAACTTAACTATAACGCAGAGCTGGAAAATACCCACAATTCCCTAAAAGGCTTTGCTATATATGAATACACTTACTATAGTGAAGATATTTCCATGTATTTATTAGGATCAGATTGAATATATTTTCTTCCCCTTGTATTTGCATCTCATGTGATGGGATTTTTTACACCATAAAGTGCTGCAATAGTCTGCTTTTCTAAATAAATCATATAGGTAGAACTGGTTCATTGTGAAACCCAGTTGAGTGTTCTGTTTATTAAATAATTGCTTCTTTTTTTTTTTTTACCCAGCATAACTGTCTGTCATCAGCCGCTTCCTGCAAACCCGTCATGATTCTCTTCTCTGGTACTCCCAACAGCCCTTCATCTTTTTCCCGTTAAGCAGACTTCCTGAATGAAATGATTGGCTGTAGTCTCAGCCCAGGTGATTTCAATGGCAGTGAGTTTAACATACAAATGACTTAGTGAATATGCTAATTCCATTCTTAAATCTGCAATTGTAGACTATTCTCCATCTGTATAGCCCAGCACTTGCTCCTAAAGTACTTTTTACTCTGATATAGCACTTTTATTATACATAGTACCCCAAAGGCCAAAAAACACCACATCCCCCGAAGTCCTTTTTTTCAAACTCATCTACATAAAGTTTTTTGCCTATTCCTTCTAGCATGGCGAGGGATCAGTTGCTAGTGTCCTCTCCTGCTCAGCTGGTGAATCTGGGAATATTGAGGCAATGTTACAATTGCCTCATGTACACTGACAACCCTCTCCTTCTACCACAAAACACAAATACATGCGAGAGATGCAAATATATAGCCAAACTGGAGGCTGAGCTCTCTCAACATAGGACTGGCAAGACCAGACAGGAGGAGAAGGTAGCCACACACCACAAACCCAGTCTCACATAGCACTATCACAACTTCATATCATACACATAAACACACAAAGACATACTCGGAGGCTCTGATCAAAAACCTACCAAACAGCAGAGGCCACCAAAGCAGACACCCAAACAACTGCCTCCACAGGGCACAGCACATGCAACACATAGACCACAGAGTCAGTGTGCCAAACAGTCAAAGCCCTTAAGGCCAAACACAATGCCAGACACACTCGTCATTGGTGACTCCATAGTCAGACACACTGACATCCCGCTCACCATATTGAGTAAGGAGAAGGTCACAGTAAGCTGCCTATCGGGCGCTAGAATCCACCACATAACCCAAGCACTCAGGTCACTCAACTGCAGGTACAAGTATGATTCAGTCATTGTCCATGCTGGTGTGAATGACCTGAGATGTACCTCCCTGGACTACATGAAAAGAGACATAGAGGAGCTCTCTGATTATGTAGCCCAGGCAGGTATGACCCTGACCTTGAGCAGTATCCTACCTTTACCAAGAATGATGCCACAATACGAAGACAAGATGATCAGCTTTAATAATTGGCTTAAACTATGGTGTCATTCAGAGGGGATCCAATGTCTGTCTGCCTGGGATGACATGCTGGACAAGCCACGCTGCTTCACAAGGGACGGCTTGCACCTGTCACCCCTGGGCTTCCGGATTTTGGCAAAGGCTCTTGCCACCCCCATTGTGCCTTTTTTAGGCAGGGCTCAAATTCTAAACCTACCACCCTAGAACACAAAAAAGGAAAAAAACTAAGGGTAATGCTGCTCAATGCCAGAAGTCTCAACCTCAAGATGCACGCACTTGAAGCCCTTCTCAGTATGGAGAACATCGATGTCTGTGCTGTGACTGAAACCTGGTTCAAGGCTCCTGAGAGCACCCCGGCACTATCAGGTTTTACCTCATATCATGCATTCCAGCCCCAAAATCCGGACAACACCAAGAAAGGAGGGGGGGTGTCCATATTCATCAAGGACACCCCCACCTCAAGGTTGGTGGCAACGCACGATGCATCGGAAACCATCCAGGTGCAATTAACCATAGGCAAGACTGCTCTGCAGTTTGTAGCCTGTTACAGGCCACCCTCTCAAACCCAGGAACCTCACACAGCTTTCCTGAAAACACTGGAGGGGATAAATATATCTCCAAACACCATCATACTGGGTGATTTCAACTATCCAAATATAGACTGGGATCACTACTCAAGCCCCAACACTCTAGCCCAAAGGTTCCTAGAGTTCATAAACTCAAATGCCATGGAACAACTGGTCACCATCCCCACAAGAGGAGAAAACATACTGGATCTCATCATCACAAACATGGGGTCACAATGTTCAACACCAGAGGTATACCCATCATTGGTGAGATCAGATCATAAACTAATCTCACTGGAAGTCCACATCCCGCCCCACCCCAGATAAAAAAGACCACAGTGAAGAACTTCTCAAAAGCCGACTTCACACTCCTAAAGACTGGTGTGGTCTCTTTCAAAGCCCCCGAGCCAGCGGAAACCATTACTCAAACCGCTGAATCACTTACAAATGCCTTCTACCAGCACCTCCAGGACTGCATGGATCAGGCAATCCCAAACAAAACAAAGACTCTTTTTACCAAAGGCAAGCATCCAGTCTGGTGGACCCCAGCCATAAACAAGCTTTACAACAAAAGGAAAAAGCTACTACAAGATAGAGCAAAATCCGTAAAAGGGAAGACACCCTTGATCATTATAAGTAAAAAACTGAGATCTCTCATAAAAGCATCCAAGGCAAATTTTGAGAGAAAAATCGCTAAGGACTCAAAAGACAATCATAAGGCCTTTTTAGCTATGTTAGAAACCTGGGAGGAAACTCCCAGATATGCTCAGAATTAGTGCAAAATGATGTAAAATCACGGAACCTACAGACATTGCCAACGTACTGGCTGACAGCTTCAGTGCAAATTCCCTCCCCAAAAGGAGAGATATCTATACCAGAGGACTGTAGACCCCCAAACATCTCAAATGCTCAGGTGAGAACTGCTCTCTCCAAGGTGAAAAACACAGCATCCATGGGACCAGATGGTGTCCCTGGTTGTGTGCTCCACAAACTCAATGAGGAATTAAACCCGCAGTTAGGGCAACTGTTTAATCTTAGTCTCACCTCACAATACGTACCCAAGGAGTGGCATACGGCAACGGTGGTCCCACTTCACAAAGGAGGTGCCTCCACCGACCCAGGAAACTACCGTCCCATCAGCTTGACAAGCCTGGTCTGCAAAGCTATGGAGAGGATCATAATGGAACTCATAAATAAAGACATAGGGGACTTGCAGACGTTGGATCCAACTCAGTTTGGCTTTGTCAAGGGCAGATCATGCCTTTTAAACTTGGTTGACTTTTTCGAAACAGTCACCAAGGCCATTGACGAGGGCAAGGCAGTCCACACAGCCTACCTTGACCTGGCAAAGGCTTTCGACACAATACCCCACTCGGGTATCATTGAAAAACTCACCAGCTTAAACGTAAACCCATACGTCACAAGATGGGTTGCAAACTGGCTAAGTGACAGAACCCACAGGGTCAGAGTTGCTGGCGCCATGTCAGACTCCAAGCCTGTCACAAGTGGTGTGCCACAGGGCTCAGTCCTGGGCCCACTCTTGTTCGGCATCTACTTTTCAGAAGTACAGGCAAACACAGGAGGATTATGGCTGACAAAGTTTGCAGATGACTCCAAACTGGGCACCATAGTTGAAAACCCATCTGACACAGACATCCTTCAGAAGGGTCTCATAGAAACGGATAACTGGTGCCAGAGCCATGGCCTAAAGTTAAACGCCAAAAAATGCATAGTCATTCCCTTCAGGAAAAACAAGGTTACCCCTAGTTACCATATAGGTGGCAATCCACTAAGCACAGAAGAGGTTATCAGGGATCTGGGGACCCAGGTTGACAGTAACCTTTCGTTTGACACTCACGTTGCCAAAGTAGTTAGGAAGACCTTCTACATTGCCCACCTGATCATGAAGGGATTCACATCTAGATCAAGGGATGTCATCGTTCCCCTGTACTCATCACTCATCAGACCAATGATTGAGTACAATGCCCCATTCGGAATGTATCTGACCCGACACCTGCAGCAATTGGAAAGGCCCTAAAAGTTCCTCACTAAAAGGATAAAGGGTCTCAAAAATATGTCTTATGCTGCCCGACTGAAGGAACTCCAGCTCTATTCAGTCGCCATCGACTGCTCAGAGGTGACCTGTGCCTGACATACAAGGCCATGTCCAACCCGGAATTAATGAACATGCTTCACCTCAAAAAATCTAAATCCATCAGAACTACAAGGGCAAGAGACTTAAACCTCGACACGGCTATTAATAGGACATGCTGGAGGGACAGATTCATCACCCAGAGACTCCCTATGCTGTGGAACAAAATCCCGGTTCATGTGAGGCAGAACACCTCGCTGGCCTTGTTCAAGAGAAATCTTGACCAGTGGATGGGAGATCGCAGGTATACCCAGGGATAACCTCAGTGTCACTGCTTGACAGAGGCACAGCAAAATAATGGGCATAGTATCCTTCAAACTAAAGGGGTGGCGAAAGCCACAAAACTCTGGCCTAGGCTTATAAATGCCCTAGGGCAGATAGCCTAGTATGAACCTATGAACCTATGAATTGCATGTAATATTTTTTGAAAATGAATTATGATAAACATATTGACCAGATATTAATGATGCTATGCTTCGGAAAAGATATAACTCACAGTGGGCATATAGTTATGAGATAATCATTGCATATCATCTAGCATCCTGACCTGAAGCAATACTCGTGTCATTCAGCGTGACATATGCTTCAGTGGGATAGAAGTGGCTAGTCCATCTGGGTTCTATTAGAGGTGTTTTTACTGGAGGAGTTGATGAAAAAGAATGAGCATCAATAGTCATAGCTCACCCACCTTAGGGGAGGGAGACAGCCCACCTTAGCATACTACTGCCACCTTGTGGATGCAGGGTGGTACAGTACAAGGTTAGAGACAAGGTAACAGCTGCGGTACCATAGCCTAGGTCTGGCAGAAATTTGTGCTGCAGCTAACAGGCAGTGTTTGTGAAAGAGAATACTCACCACTGGACTGGGCATTTCTGGCTCAGCAGGATATGTACGTTATTGCCATAGCAAAGTGCTAGGGCAAAATGCCCTACTTACTTGGATGATAATTTATTTTATTTGTACTTTGATGACCAAGTTAGTCCTACGGCCTTCTTTCAGGGCAGACCCAAGATTGTATTCATACTGGCAGGGAAAGTTTGGTCAGAACAATCCCTCCTTTTTTCAATAAGCGCTTTGGGATCTTCTACATTCATTTGTGCTACCACCACCTCAGGCAGATGAGGATGGCACATTAACAACCTGTTGTAATTGTCATTACAGCAGTTAGCTTGTAAGATGGAAGAATGAAGAGGCAAAACAGTCAATTGGAAGAAAGTGTTGGTCAGCAGGGAGAACAGATGGAAAATACAGAGTAAAAAACAAATGCCTACTATATTTTTATTCAAGCATCATGCAGAGAATGCAGTAGTTTTCCCATTTGTAAAAGTCCTACATCCATAAAAGGAGAACCAGATTCTAATTGAAGTACCACACATCAAATCCATATACTACACTATTTCATCTTTATCTCTGGCTGTTGTTCTGATGGAGTTAAAATCAGATGGTATTTAATATGACATGACATCAGAAAGTTGTGTGGCAAGAGAAATATTTCCCATCAGTAAAACAGGTCAAATTTCCCCATTAACCTGGAAACATAATTGTAAACAAGTTATTCTGTTAAGCAGAGCAACATAACTGCACATGCCACAGAAAACAAACCATCATAAGTAATATGAGAAGACTGCTGTTCTTTACTTGAAAAATCTGTAAGCTATGACAGATGATGTAAAATGAAGAGTACAAACCAAAGGTATATTGTATCTAAGATCTCCTCCAACTGGCATTTGCTAACAGCACTGCATTGTACTCGTATGCCATGCATATTTTGGTTCAAGTTTTTTAAGGGAAGCTTTCAACATAACTCCAAATGATTTGTATGTCTTTCATTTTTATTTATTATGATTTGTATATCTTTCAGTTTTTATTTATTTTCTAAATGTACATGATCTTCTCTTCAGCAGTTAGCTCTAGATATGGTCTAGCAATCCAGCTGATTTAGATTTGCACAGTACACATACAAACAAAGAATGAATTACACAGAAGAATATTGAAAGAAACTCACTCGTTGTGTCTTTCGGCTTTTCCCGGTTAGGGGTCGCCACAGCAGAACTCCGGTCCACTAATGATTGGTAGTTGATTGTTACATGCTGAGTTGCCAGCCCTGATGCACAACCTTCAACGAAGGTACGCCCATTCACCTATATCTCCACGCAGAAGACACTCTAGCTGAGAATCGAACTGGACAGTGTTTAACTGTGAGGCGACAACACTACTGCAGCACCACCACCACGGATCATTGAAAGAAACTTACTAACAGCCTATATTCTTAACCCTCTGTGTTGTGCTCCTAAAATCTGTATTTTCACAGAATGCACAGCTACAATGTTATATAAAGTCAGATCCCAAAGCTAGACCCATTTGCCTGAAAGCATTGTGCTGGGGTTTATTTCTTTTAACTTAGATTAGTGTGAATTTTGGTGAAATGCTATAAAATTCAAAGTCATATTTTAGTAAAAAAAATTCTTAAACTTTACAGAAATAGTTATCCTGATTTCACAGTATCTCACAAATATAATTCACATCTGTTGATGTCTTTGCTATGTCCTGGTAGACTATTCACAGCATGGAACTCACCGCTGCCTACCTACAAGGGCAACTAGCTTTGTCACAGACATGGGACATAATATCCTGTGTCTCCAGGCTAGTGTAAAATGACTGCCTTGAACATAAATGCTGAAAGTGACAACATACATTAAATAGTAACCAGGCAACTGTACAGGATGGATGAAGAAGCACCCCCCCCCCAAATACTGTACAGGTGGCTGTAGCATTATGTGGGAAAGGTTATGGGAATCTTATAACAGACTGTGTCAAACAAGAGGTTGTAGTCTGGTGTGAAAATGTTTATTAAGAAAACTGAGCCATAAATAAAAATCTGACATAAAGTAACTCACATTCTGATAAATGTATGGTACATCCAGAGTAAATGGTAACTAGGATGGAATCTGATGTAGTGAAAGCCAGACCAACTTTCCAAAAGATTAATATCAATCTGCAAGCACACTGCAATGTGTTACAAAGCAAGACTTCCTTTGGGCCTTGGAATTGTTTATACAACATCCAGAACCACAAACAAGTGATCTGATAGGCTACAAGGTAAGTGTGAGTCCGATGTCAAGTAATGGCTATAACAGTGAGGGTGACTTGTAAACTCCTTTCTTAAAACTATACTGCCTTTGTACGTAGTTCATAGGTTCATAGGTAGGTACTAGGCTATTGGCCCTAGGGCCTATACAAGCCTAGCCAAAAAGGTACCCTATCTTTTGCCACCCAAGAAAATAATTTTTCTGTGCCCCTGTCAAGCAGAACCACAGAAGTGATCCCCAGGGTGAATTTCCTATTACCCATCCAATCATCAAGGTTTTTCTTGAAGAGTGCTAATGAGGAGCTCTGTTTGACATAGATAGGTAGTCTGTTCCAGAGTATAGGAAGTCTCTGGGACAGGAATCTATCCCTCCAGCATGTTCTGTTTATGTGGTGACAAGGTTTAGGTCCCTAGAGTGTGTAGCTCGGAGGGATTGGGATTTTTTTAAGTGGAGCATGTCCAACAGCTCTGGGTTTGACTTAGCTTTGTATGTTAGGCAAAGATCGCCTCTGAGATGGGGATATGCGACAGAGTAAAGCTGGAGTTTTTTGAGACGGTCCGCGTAAGGCATCTGTTTGAGGCCAGTAATCCTGATTGTGAGGTATTTTTGCGGCCTTTCCAGTTGTTATAGATGTCTTGTGAGGTACATACCAAAAGGGGCATTGTGCTCTATAATGGGTCTAATGAGTGATGAGTAGAGGGGAACAATGACCTCTTTTTTTCTGGATGAGAAACCTTTTGTGATGAGGTGTGCCACGTAGAAGGATTTCCTGACCACTGTGGCAACGTGACTATCAAAAGAGAGACTACTGTCCACCTGTGTCCCAAGGTCTCTTACCACACTTTTGGTGTTAAGTAGACTACTGCTTATGTGATAGTTCATGGGTACAGAGTTTTTACCAAAGGGGATAACAATGCACTTTTTGGCATTGAGCTTGAGACCATGTCTTTGACACCAGGCATCTGTCTCAGTGAGGCCTTTTTGTAGGATGTCCACATCGTTAGGAGTTTCGATTATGGATCCTAGTTTGCAGTCATCTGTGAATTTAGTTAGCCAAAGACCTTCTGTGTTAGCCTGTACTTCAGAGAAGTAGATACCAAACAGGAGAGGACCCAGGACTGAACCCTGTGGTACTCCACTTGTCAATGGTCTGAAGTCTGATTTGGAGTCTGCTACTTTCACAGTGTGGGTTCTGTCAGTAAGCCATTTGGCAACCCATCTTGTGACATAGGGATTTATACCTAGTTTAGTGAGTTTATCTATAATTCCAGAGTGGGGGATGGTGTTGAATGCCTTGGCGAGATCTAGATAGGCTGTGTGAACCACCTTACCCTCATCTATGGCTTTGGTGACTACTTCAAAGAAGTCTATCAAGTTTAGGAGAAATGATCTGCCTTTTACAAACCCAAACTGTGTGGGGTCCAGAGCTTGGAGATCTCCAATGTCTTTGCTTATAAGTTCCATGATGATACGTTCCATGGCCTTGCAGACGAGGCTCGTCAGGCTAATGGGGCGGTAGTTCCCAGGGTCTGTTGTGGCCCCCCCCCCCTTTGTGCAGTGGGATAACTGTCATGGTGCACCATTCAATGGGCACAAAGCCTGAGGTGAGGCTATAATTGAACATGGTACTTAGGTGGGGTGCCAGTTCATTCTGTAGTTCATGTAGAAGGCAGCCTGGGATGTTGTCAGGTCCCATGGATGCTGTGTTCTTGGCTTTGGAGAGTGAGGTTTTTACCTGTGCTGCCGTGATTACAGAAACTTTGCATTCTTCCGGTATAAAGATGAGCCCTTTAGGGGGTGAGAGGGGGGTAAAGTTAGCAGTGAACCTATCTGCCAGGATGTTGGCAATATCAGTTAGTTCTGTATATTTAGTGTCATTGTGCTGCAACTCAGAGCAGATCTGAGTGTTGCCATTGAGATTTTTGACATAGCTATAGAATGCTTTGTGGTTGTCTTTAGAATCAGTGGCAATTTTGTTTTCATAACTAGCTTTGGAGGATTTTATGAGGGATCTCAACTTCTTACTGAGGCTGACCAGGGAGTTCCTCCAATCATGGGATTTTACTCATTTTTGCAACGGTTTCTCTCTTCTGTTGTAGAGTCTGTTTATGGCAGAAGACCACCAGATTGGCTTCTTTTTTTTGGAGGATAGCATCTTGGTTCTGTTAGGGATAGCACGATCCATGCACTCGTGTAAGTGCTTATAAAGTGCATTTGTGTAGGATTCAGCAGTCGTACCTCTATTGTCTATCTGCATGGGTGTCGTGAAGTTTGCCACTTCTGTCTTAAGAAGCGTGAAGTTGGCTTTGGTGAAAATATTAAGGTTATTTTCCTAATGGGGGGTGGGAGCTGGATGTGGATGTCTAGGGTGATTAGCTTGTGGTCGAATCTGACCAATGAGGAGCTGACCTTTGGTGTGGAGCACCAGTCACCCATGTTGGTGATGACCAGGTCTAGGATATTGCTGCCCCTGGTGGGGGTGTGGATAAGTTGATCCAAGGTATTGGAATTGATGATTTCCAGAAAACGTTGAGCAAAAGAGTTGGTACATGAGTAGTTTTCCCAGTTAATGGTAGGGTAGTTGAAATCACCCATTATTAGAGTGTTGGGTTGTACCTTAATATTTTCCAGTGTATCAAGAAAAGATGAGTGGGAATCCTGGGGCATGGTGGGGGGTCTGTAGCAAGCTACAATCTGGATTGCGGTTTTGCCCACAGTTAGTTGAACTTGGATAATCTCAGATGCATTATGCTGAGCAACTAGCTTGGAGGTGTGGATATCCTTAATGAATATGGACACGCCTTCATCTTTAGTGTATCAGTCCAGGTTTGGTGGCCGAAAGGTGTGGCATGAATTATAGCCTGGTAATGCAGGGGTGCTCTCTGGAGCTTTGAACCAGGTCTCTGTCACTGCACAGATGTCAATGTTCTCCATTTTAAGGAGTGCCTCGAGTGAGTGCATTTTGAGGTTTAGACTTCTAGCATTGAGTAGCATTACCCTCAGATTTTGCTTGCTTGTACCTGTTACAGTGGTGAATTTGTCATTTGAACCTTGCCTAAAAAAGGCACTATAGGGGTGGCAAGAGCCTTTGCCAGTATCTGGAATCCCAAGAGCGACAGGTGCAGGCCACCTCTGGCAAAGCAGCGTGGTCTGTCGATCATGTCATCCCAGGCAGACAGATACTGGATTCCCTTAGAATGACACCAGAAGCTTAGCCAATTGTTAAAGTCAATCATTTTGTCCTTGTACTGTGGTGTCATTCTGGGTGATGGCAGGATGCTACTCAGGGCTAGGGTCATACCGGCCTGAGCTACAAGATTGGAGAGCTTCTCCATGTCTCTTTTCATGTAGTCCAGGGAGGTACGTCTCATGTCATTCACACCAACGTGGACAATGACAGAGTCATATTTGTACTTGTTGTGGAGTGACCTTAGTGCGTGCATTATGTGGCGGATCCTGGCACCTGACAGGCAGCTGACAGTAACTTTTCCTTGTTTAGCCTGGTGAGTGGAACATCAGTGTGCCTGACTATAGAGTCACCTATGACTAGAGTGTTGGGTATGTTATGCCTTATGGGCTGTAGTTGAGTGGCACACTGAATATGTGGGCTATGTGTCATTTGGGTTGTGTTGGGGGGTGGAGGTTCATCCAAGAAAGGATACAGAAAGACATTTGAAAAGAAACTCCTTTAACTGTATAAAGAATACATGTCATTCTTGATCCTGAAGTGACAACTGGTGCGGTGCTATTTACCTACTAGTTCACAGCCCTGATTATTTTTTTGAAGTGAAATGTGAAGTATTCTTGTTGTCTGCAAAAGTTGTCTTCCTTTGTGATACTTTGGTAACATAATGACACTCTGATTATGTTACTTATCCATCTAGGCATTTGTACTGCTGGCTTTCATCCAGGTGTATGATAACCTGATAAAACTATTCAATGCTTCTGTTATATAAATGACAGTTGTTCTGTCAACCCCACTTTACTATATCATAAGTTGTAGCATGGTATGAGGAGGTGTGGCATTGTTATCTGTAAATGCACCACCTAAGGGGCTGTAGCACTGTACATGAAAGTTTGTCAGCCTTACCTCACACACACACACATATCCTAGGCCACACAACAGGCTACATCACTGAATGAAAAAGGTTATGGTAGCCCTAATCCCCCCAAATATTTGTGGCACAACAGACTATATAGCGCTTTGAAGAAGGTTATGCTAGCCTCCCCCAAACAAATTTAGCTCTAAACAGGCTGTTGCACTGTATGATGGTGTTATAGTAACCATATTCCCTCCTACCAATATGCCACATGATGTTTTAAGGATAGTTATGGTATTACCCGCACTGTTAGATTATAGGAGTGCTTATAGAAGTGCATGAGGAAGTCACACATAGACACACAGACAAAGGCAATGACACACACACATGCACACACATACACAAACAGTCCAACACAATTTCTATAAAATTATGTATCACTTTGCTATCTGTGATGGATAGGAAGTTACAGTGAATTAAAACCTCCTCAAATACCTCTAAGCCTTCAAAGTGACAAAAGTCAGGTTCTCCCTGTACCCTACATGACTGATAATCCATAATAAAGCTCTTAACAAACAGATGTTTTTTTGTAATGAAAGGTTTCAACATTCTGTTGATAAATACAGTCAGGGAATAGGTTTATGAACTTATGGCTGACAAAATTGGACTCTGAGGAAGATCTGAAGTAGACTTAAGTAATTTTGGTAAACCAGATATCAAGGGGACTGCGGGTCTGTTAATTCGTAAAAATTCATATAGTTCTTTAGCGATTTTTTTGTGTATGAGAAAAATGTGGGAATAAATGGTCAATTTTTTTATATACAATGTTGATCGAGTTCCTAGATACCTGCATATATTTGTCAGAGTCAGCAGAATGTTATATATATGGGCTGAATAGTCTTGGTAGCCCATAACTACTAGTCCCCTACCATTATTGGGCTTCATAAGTCTAATAGAGCTATTGTTGGCTAGCTGATCTAATAAGTCAGTTTCTTCCAGTGTAAGCTTTTTCTATGTATTTCGTTTGCAGTATATCTACATCCCGAAACAGGGCACCTTCCCAGAGTCAACTATTTCTTGGTATCCTGTTTATGAAAAATATAGACTGGAATGATGAAAGTGCAGCCTTGGTGAGGCCTGACACCCACTTTAACTTCATTTTAATGCCAACAGTAGAGACACATGGTAGAAAGTAGCCACAGATTTAAACCGCATTCATTTGTAGGACATTTTTCAAGTCATGCCAGGGTAGATGGCAATAAGGCTTCTTCAGATGTACAAAAGGATTGCAGACTGGATTACCGTGTTTCCATGACTCTTCTTGCAACACACAAGACTAAAGAGATTGCTGTTGTCCCAAGCTCTAGATGTAATATGCTGTGTTCCTCCTAATAAAGTCATATCGACCAGCAGTGAATGATTTTTGACAGATATAACATTGTACTGAATTTAAATAAAAAAACACCCAAATATCAATGGTCACAAAGTCAACCACAAAACGTCAACACTCTACCACACACGAGCTGGTAACAATCTTGGCTCATACAAAATGTACAGTAAAAAATGTAATAAATATTATTTTTTTGCAGGGGAGAAGTCCCCTTGCACCCCATCATTTGCAGGGTTGTGCCTCCCACACCCCCTGTTATTTATATATACCTGCTCTGAGATCTCACAATGCCAGTGAAACAGCATATTTACTTTCCCTGAGGATTGTGCTTTCATGCACACCTTCTGACCTTCTGTGTAGTTGAACTAAATTTTGTTGACTAAATAGTTATTGATCAACAGCCGAATATTAAGTGGAGCTATATCTGTCTATCTATATCTATATACATATATCTATCTATCTATATATATAAGAAAATGTCAGAGCAGATGAAATTAGACATCACAATTTAGCAAGGTCATAAGGAGGCAGTGCAGGTACTTCCTGAAGGGTTCAGTGTTGCTTCTGTGTCAGCAACCTGTGCTCCTGTGAATACACTTGGCTGTATCTGACTCCTATCTGATATGTCATTTATCAATGTGAGATTAAATATTTTTCTTCTGACTGTATGTCTATGGACAATTGTGTTAGATCCTGGCAGGAAGTTTCTCACCTATGAGATGAAATATCTCTAACCAAAGGGATGAAAAGTGTAGCACAGGGCAGTTTAACCCAATGGTTATTACTACTGTTTCATCAGGTGTGCACCCCTAGTTTAATTCTTACCTGTAGAACCTTCTTTGTGGAGTTTGAATGTTCTCCTTAAGGGAGAATTTTTTTTTCTAATGTTTCCTGTTTCTTCTTACACTTAATCTGCTGGAAAATATTACTAGGAATGTACAGTTGTCCCTATACATGTATGAGTTTTGATATGTGAATGTGTGTACTCAGAATGAACTGGCATTTCCTCTAAGCCTAGATCTTGTTGTATTCTCCCTGTTTGTCAGGACATTTATCCCAAATATTGGGGGAATAGTGAATGTGTAAATGTAAAGGAATTAGTAAATCAGTGAGGTTCTATGGCATTCTTCTTTTGTAGTGAAAGCATTTTACACTGCCTTTGTGGGTTATGTACCATTATATACCCCCCCCCCACCCCAGACACTGATGTACACATTTGAGTTCTGAACTTTCATCACTTGATTCTGTGTACATACCATAGGAACTACTTAAAATAAGTCCTGAGATCATAACACATCATTGTTGTACTTATGATCTGCTAATCATTAATATTCAACTCATGCTGGACCCAGTAAAGAGCTGTGAATATGATATCTGCAATTAGGGTAACAGAAACTGAGGATATATCTACAGACTGCAAATAATACTACATGCAGACTTCCATTTGTTCTGTAAGGTAATGTGTATATGAAGAAGATAATAATGAGAGAGACCTGGGTGAATGTAACACAAACCAAGGACGTAGCTAAAGACTGCCCATATTTCATACTATATATATATATATATATATATATATATATATATATATATATATATATATATATATATATATATATTTATATATGGGTCTACTGCTTTTAGTCGAATTACATTTGGTCGAAAATGATTTCAGGCAGCCCACTTCACTGAAAGCTCATTTAATTGAAAGCTCATTTGGTCGAATTATATTTGGTTGAAAATGGAATATAGCCCCTGCCCCACTGCAGTGCAACCCTGGAGTGAGAATATAAAGTGAGGGGGTGTGGGGGGCACAGCCCCCTACATTTTGCAACTAGTTTGTACTGATGTTATATGTTTCAATGTATTTTTAATGGATACACAAGTATATAGTAGTGAATACACTGGCTTTGCTATTGTTAGCCCTGTGGTGTTGGGTCATGCGTTGGGTTCAGGTAAGTGTGCGGTTGGTTTTATGTTAGGGTTAGGGGCGGTTTAAGTGAGTTAGGGTTAGGGCGCAGGTTAGGCATGTATGCGATAGTGACAAATATTGGGGTTAGGGGCAGTTTAAGTGAGTTAGGGTTAGGGCGCGGGTCAGGTGAATGTGCGATAGTGACGGACCTTAGGGTTAGGGTTAGGGTCAGGGTCAGTTGGTAGATATTAGTGTCTTTATAGTGACATATTAGCATTATTTGTGTTTTCAGGATTTTGAACTTTCAGTCTATAGTTTTCAGGATTTTGATTTTCAGGCTTATAGTGTTTCAGGCTTCTGATAGGGAACCATATATATATATATATATATATATATATATATATATATATATGTAGATATATATATATATATATATAGATATATATATATATATCTATATATATATATATATATATATATACATACATCTATATATATATATATATATAAATTTAGTGTGCACACACATAAATACTACACTTTGCAATTTTTGAATGTATGAATCCTACTCTTGTATTTCACTTTGTAACCTTTATTTGTTTTTGCAACCTATATTGTATTGTATTTCACTTTGTAACATTTATTTGCATTTTGCAACCTTTATTGTATTATATTGTTCATGGAGCTTTTCTCCCCTGGCCTCCACTGAAAATGGGCACTTCTTGGCCCAGTGGACTTCCCCGGTAATCAAACTGATAATAAATAAATAAATAAATAAATACACTTGCAGACATGCACATAAACTTAATACAGTTTGTTTTATGGCTAATTGCAGCTCAACTACCTTAAGAATATGACTTGATGCATACTGGGGAATAAATATAGCTTTTTAATATAAAACGGACATTTCTGGTAAAGTTTCTTGGTTTTCAGACATGCTGTTAGCAAGAGATCAGTGATTATTTTACTTGTTAAAGAGTCCCCCACACACACACACACACACACACACACACACACACAGACTGTTAAATGTAATTAGTAATTCCAAATGTGTTAAATACCCAAAGTTTACAGTTATCACAGACAGGTTAGGTTACACTCTGATTTCATTTAGTATGTTATACCTGTCGTGCCTCACAGGTGATCCCTATAATGAGCAATTAGCGCATCTGGCTACCTGTTGTGTTGTCTTTATATATAATGCCAACGGGAACAATTTTAGGAGGGTTTTTTTTGGGGGGGGGTGTTAGTAAAAAGTGAGGTGTAGCGTAATTTATGTTAAAATGGTGGAGAAGGTGTCTGGGACAGATGTTTCGGAAGGTAAGAATTTAATGCAGTGAGTAGACTTTATGACATACTGATGTAAACGATTAGTTATAGTGTATACCAGGGCATGTTTGTTAACGTCAGAGAATGGCTTGTAACTGTTTTATATTCCAGACTTTTTAGTGAAATTTGAGCTGTAACGGAATTAACTATTTTGTTTGCCATACTCCCGTTGTCTCCAAATGTACAATTAAAAATTAGTACTCGGGATGACTTGGAGCTTTGCTCTGAACGACTTTACGATGTTCTCTCTCAGAGTATACTTGCGAGTATGTGAATGTTTTTATTCTTGGTGAAACCGCTGTTACTCTTCTCTAAAATGTGCACAGCAGACAGGGCTCCGTTTGGAGATATTTTGTCATGTTTGTGTCAACGAATGTTTAGGTTGGCCCTTTTACAGGGTGTAGTGTCCAACAAGTTAAAGGACTGTGAAACTTATTCCTACTGTCTCAATTTCTTCTAAAACTAACTTGTGGTATTTAATTTCCTCTCTTCTTACACTTTCCAGATATCCGTGTGTGTTGGAGTTGGGTGGTATCCAGCTGTGTAGGGCATGTGTTGGGGTTGGTTTTAGGCTGGAAACTAGTGGTTTAAACCGGTTAGATTATTCTGGTTAGCTTTATTAGTCTGTGGGGGGAATTTGGAATAAACGTTTTGGGTTTTTTTTCCTAAAAAATCTGGAAGTAGCAAAGAAGACACCTCTAATGGCGTAATTGAAGTGTATTAACCCACCACCGAGTTCGCGCAGGTATGGGCGTGCCCGCCATGATTGACATGTGGGAGGGCGGGATTAACAATGGCAATGTGCCATGATTGACATTGATTTCACTAAAATTCAGTATCTGCCAAGAGAAATAGGGAGCACTGGCAAGTAAACATAAACATATGAAGTGATTTGTGTCTTGCTCTTCCACAATGAAAGGGTCTGTCATACAGTCAGTGTTAATAATTTAACAAGATAAATAGTACTAACTCATATTAAATGAAAAGAGAACATTTTTTAACTTTTAACATTTTGACCATCATATGAGCTTCCAAGTTGAAGTTATGGTACTTTTCCGTTATTGGGGCAACACTTTTAATGCGCAAGCAATGATCACCCATGTGCATACCTTATTTTATTCACTTGTTGACTGCTGGGTAAGCCCACGATGCAAAAGTAGCACATTTTGGCAGTATTAGGGTCACGGCTGGCCTTAGGCATAGGCAAACTAGGCGACCGCCTAGTGCGCCGTACAGGCCAGCCTCAGAAAGGGCGCTACTTTTAACTATTTATTTATTTTAATTAATGAAATTCCTCTCGCTCGGCTCCCTGTTCAGGAAGCCTGATCCATAGCGAGAGAGGGGTGAGCACCCTCCCACTTACTTACAACTGTAGGTTGGCTCGAAAAAAAAAAATACGGTACACGAGTCTGTTACCTTCAGGAGCCCAGCCCTGATGCACAACCTTCAACGAAGGTACGCCCCTTCATGCATGTCTCCACACAGAAGACGCTTTAGCTGAGAATTGAACAGGACTACGTCTTACTGTGCAGTGACAACTCTACCGCAGCACCACCACAGGGTGAAAACCAAAAGAGAAATTAAGTTATTATAGTCCAACGCGGTTAACAGGCTCAGTAATTCAAACATGAATCTGCAAAATGAAAAAAACTTGCAAGGAGTTTAGGTTATTTGTTAAAACTAATTATAAGAAAAATGTTTACAGTTTCTAAAGACATAATAAGTCCACAGGAACAGTGCAGAACATGTGTTTAAATTAGTGCCCTTAACAGACTACTCTCAAAGTAATTTTGATCGCACACGTGAGCAGGCCGTCTTTGCCACAGAAACATACACACCAGCAAACCCACTCTTACAAATTCACCTTAAATATAATTGCCGTGAGTCGTCTTACGTTTCTGTAAGTTTGGTAAAAGAACGCTTTTTACTTTCCAGACAACTACACATTCACGACCCTACGTGAAGACCATGATAAGAGGTTCTCCAAATACATAAGTGTTCACCCTAACTGACTGCCTACTTTGGCACGGGGCGTGCCCTAATAGGTTATGTGTGCTACACGCGCCCTTAAAGTAACAGTCCCCTGAAATTAAAGGCTTCACTCTACGATGATTAAGTATGGGCTCCTTCTATGTATTACATTCACTAATCTTAATCATAAATAATATCTATGTTCAGGTGAATCATTCCACAAGCATTTGGGGACAGTGTGCATTGCAGAACACTACCTCCTCTGTTGGTCTGTGCAGAAGTGGGAGTGGCTTGTGTGACTGACATGACAAATTTCCCTGATATATGCAAATGATGCCATGCAGATTTGACAGTGACATCATGCATACCTTGGTTGGTAGGTGATTGACAGATACTGAAATCACTGCTGTACACTTGAGGGGGTTCCGCCGGAGACGTGTTATTACATTGCCTTGGTCGGACAAAACAAAGTCGTAGTTTGTCTAATCTTCGGCTACAGGAGTTTATGTTTTCAAAGCTCACCTTTATAAAGTCTGCATTTATATTTTTGCAGGCTTTTTCCTCTTGAGAGAGTGAATTAAATATACTCACATTTATTGTACAGGACTTAAAATGTTGTTTTCTTTAGATGAAATCAGAATGCATTAAAAGGTGAAAATGTCCCTTTATTACTAACTATAATGACTTTAACAGACCTGTTTGCACCTTTGAATGGTGTTGCACTTACAGTCACATTTCACTGTGTATTGCACGGGAATGGTGCATGTATACCTGATGGGGTGCAGAGGAATACCGCTAAGTGTCCTTCTGTGAAATGAAATATGTTACACTTGTGAAACACGGCCCATGGATGCCCACAATGAACACTATAGGATAATATATTTCAAATTGCTAACAGAAGATAAAGATATGCCAGATATCCTAGCTAAAACTATTAATATATGTTTAGGTTAAATGAAACCCTGCTGAAATACAATTAATTTTCACACCACTCACCCCAAATAAAAGGCAGTGTTGTATAAAAATGTACATGCCAATAACTCTTAGATCAGACACTCCCAAAAACTTCTAGATCTATGGAGGAGAAAATAGTAATTTGACTGTTTAATATATTTCACAGCTTAAACATTTTGGCATTGCATAATTACTTGAAACTAAGAGATTTT
Source organism: Protopterus annectens (assembly GCF_019279795.1). Taxonomy (NCBI): domain Eukaryota; kingdom Metazoa; phylum Chordata; order Ceratodontiformes; family Protopteridae; genus Protopterus; species Protopterus annectens. The sequence continues at coordinate 1,166,591,240 of NC_056748.1, read as the reverse complement.
ACTATACAATCATCAATCTCCTTTCCTCATTTTTATACATGGGTCAGTGTGCTGACTGTCTCCATCTCTCTTGACTGATTGCCACTGTCCTACATTCTTCCATAGTTATGTCTGACTGTCACAGGTCTTGGTTCAGCAGGACTCCTGCCTGCTTCATCCAGGAGACAAAAATTTTCCTGTGTAAACTATACATGGATTATCAGGAGAACCTGCTTGGTCATTGTGATGGCCCATTATATGAAACAGATGCTTGACACCAGCTTGCCATGGAGGTGAGTGATGCCATTGGAATCACCTGCTCTGGTAAGCAGTGAAAAGGCATCAATATAGTGACCTGCGTAGGTATCATCCTGGACTGCAGCACCAATGGGAGGTGAGGGAGACTAATGACCACTGTATTGTACAGCAGCATAGGTGACAAGGATGTTTACATGAATGGCTCCAACAGGTGGTGAGGTGTACATACAGTATGTAACTGTCTAGCATGTAAAATTGAAATCCTAGTTTTGTTTCCTATTTCTGCAGATTCAGCTGTGGTGCAGAATGTGTAGCATCTGCAGCCACCTTAGACTGCTCCGGCCAATGCACCTAGTGCTAGGTCATGGGGATGGTCACCCTCTGCAACCACCTTAGACTACAACGTGTTTGTTACAGAATGACTGATTTTTCATGCATTTAAACATTGAAAGAACTGGAGTGGCTTTTGTGGGAGTGACCCATCTGTGGGCATGGCTCAAATAGGGGTGTTCCTTGAGTATGGTGTGGGTGGGGCTTAAGGGGCGCCAGAGCAGTACTTCGCCTAGGGCGCCATTTCAGCTAAGGCCGGCCCTGATTAGGGTAACTTGCTCGATGTCGCACAGAAGTTTTATGTTTTGTTATTGTTGTTTTGTACAGGCTGTTTTCATTTGCAAATAGAAATTGATAGTTCCACATGATGTGTGTGCTAATTCTTTAAAAACTGTGTTCTCATTAAGAAACATGGGTGATCATTGTGTGCGCATTATAAGTGTTGCCCCGATAACGGACAAGTACCGAAGTTATTAATAAATTGTATGTAAGTGTTCCACCTTTAGCCCACAGTGAGTTAATCCACCCGGAATTCATTCTGACAGTGCAACATCTTGTGTGGGGGTGAGTTTTTGTGGAGTGCTCTCCTGTTTTCCCATTTCATAAAGACCTTCCACGCTGTTTAGAAAATTGTGTCTTTTGCAGGACATGATATGCCTGTTACTGGCTACCGCCAGGGACTCGATTCGGTTACAGTACAGTAATACACAGCGCAATGTTTATATACATTATTTAGTTACAAACATGCTCACTACTACATATTGCAAAATGGAAGCACCTTACTATATCCTACACTTAACATCTTTAGTAAGTATAAACATTCTACTGGCATCAAATGTAAGCGAAATTGCAAATATTCCCTTGTGTTTCAATCAAACGGTGGGCAGTGCAGTCAAAATGCTCGCAGGCGGGGTTTGGGTGGGGCTTGCTACTACGCATCTGGTGGGTTAATACACTTCAATTACGCCCCTCTGATTACCTTAAGTAATATAGCGAAGGCTGATAAGAGCAAACAGGTTGAAGTAACTTTTATGTATGTAAAGCTTGCTTGAAGCAAGTACTTTATGCAATCTAGTGTCTTTATCCAAGTATTGACTTGGTAATGCTAGATTTCTTTATCTCAACAATTTTTATGTGTAGAGACTTAGAATAAGACATTAGTTGTGTAAATGGCTAGTAGGTTTCAACTAAATATAAAATTTGCTTAGCTTTTTTGTGTGGGGGGGTAATTGTAATGAAGTTGGTAATCTCGCAGGATGCGCAGTAGCAAATCCCGCCCCGAACACGCCTCCAGCCCAAGCCCGCATGAATATTTATTTTGCTCCTGCCATACCCTAACTTTTTGTCAAGCTTTTAGTCAAATGTTGCATTCTGAATGTTACAGAATTGTATGAATTGCAGAAGTATAATTACAGGGTACATTGAGAGGCAATTTTTAGCTTATTTACAATTTCTTCAAGGTGACTGCTACGTTGCAGCAGTGGCTTGTCACTTTTGACGCTGCTTATAATCCCCATGTGATGTTAGCCACACAAACAAGTTAGGTTCAAACTTCTGAGACTCAGTTAATTACAGAAAATAGCTTACCAACATTTTATATCCGAGTACTCAATTAGTGCAGGCTTGTAGCTAAAGGGGAGGTGAATGATCACCTACTGAAAATCAATCCTGCTTGAGTCGAAGGTACAAATCTGTGTGTTAAAATATGTTTGCTAAGTTTTGAAACCCTGGTACTTTTCCGTTATCAGGGCAACACGTGATGTGCCTACATTTTAGCTATGAACACGGCTATGAATGCAGCTACTACTTAGAAAGTGTTACCGTGACTATGTAAATTCTCAGTTCTGCGCAGCTTTGGGCGTGGAATGGGCGTGACATACATGATTGGCAGGTGAAAGAGTATGAGTGACAGTCACTGCAGGTTACCGTTTCAATATCAGTAAAAAGCGCCGCTAGGGTAGTAGCCACCTTACATAATTTCACTTTTTGGCAACATGAAAGCTTATTCTTGTAGCATTTGTGCTGCTTATCCTGTTTCACATTTAGGTGTTTCGGTACTTTTTCGTTATCGGGGCAACACTTTTAATGAGCGCTTTCCATTCCATTCATTGGGACAGTGTTGTCATGGATACAATGACTCTCTGGGTAGTAACAGTTATAATCATTAAATGTGAGTATTATAACTAGCCCCAATTTTCAAGCATCCAGTTTCTAGGTCAAAAAGTTTAAGCTCTTTCGCCTAAATTTTTTTCAAGACAGTGTAGCGATTTACAGTCAACAAACAGTGCCTGCTGTTTACAGTCAAGATGACTTTAATGTGTTTCAGATACAAAAAAAATTCTGTTAATTTTTATAAATTGGAAAAAGGGTAATTTACATAGTCACGGTAACACTTTCTAAGTAGTAGCTGCATTCATAGCTAAAATGTAGGTGCATCACGTGTTGCCCTGATAACGGAAAAGTACCGGTGTTTCAAAACTTAGCAAACATATTTTAACACACAGATTTGTACCTTCGACTCAAGCAGGATTGATTTTCAGTAGATGATCATTGAACTCCCCTTTAGCTACAAGCCTGCACTAATTGAGCACTCGGATATAAAATGTTGGTAAGCTATTTTCTGTAATTAACTGAGTCTCAGAAGTTTGAACCTAACTTGTTTGTGTGGCTAACATCACATGGGGATTATAAGCAGCGTTGCAAGTGTCAAAAGTGACAAGTCACTGCTGCAACGTAGCAGTCACCTTGAAGAAATTGTAAATAAGCTAAAAATTGCCTCTCAATGTACCCAGTAATTATACTTCTGCAATTCATACAATTCTGTAACATTCAGAATGTAACATTTGACTAAAAGCTTGACAAAAAGTTAGGGTATGGCAGGAGCAAAATAAATATTAATGCAGGCTTGGGCTGGAGGCGTGTCCGGGGCGGGATTTGCTGCTGCTCATCCTGAGAGGTACTACACTTGGAGATTACCGTTTTGTCAAATACGTGCAATAAATTTAATTTGTCAGATGTTGCTTCTTAGTGTCTATAGCACGCTTTGTAAACTGCATAGGCCTCAACCATCCATTGCCAAAATGAGGAACACTTGCCTTCATAATGTAGAACAAATGGGCAAAATGTGGAACACATACTAATGGCTTACTAACAACTTCAAGTAGTAAGGTCATGGGATTGTTAAAATATGCTGGTTTTACTTATAAAGAAGATCCTTTAATGAATTAATATGATTAATTTCTATTTACCATGGATTTCACTTAAAAAAAATTCCTAACATTGAATGTGTGACAGACACTTTCAATGTGGAACTTTGAGGAACTTCGAGGAACATGAACTTTTTAAGACCCCAAATGAGGTATATTCCTCGTAATGAGGTACACTTGAGAGGCATGTGTAACTGTTAATTTCCTTACCCTTCTCCATTTTTATGTATTATCCGCTGTGGTGAGCCCTAACCGGGAAAACCCTGACGAAGTGTGTGGTTTTGTAATATTTGGATTTTTTTCCTGGCGTACTGGTCTCTAAACAAACTGTGCAGTTTAATTAGCTGGAAGAGTGAAGTAGACAGAGCTAGCACTTCGGTACTAGTCAATTTGTACTTTTTAACTGCTTTTTGTATTTAATTCACTTTGCTGTACTTTGTCCCAAGTTTAACTTTTTTCTAAAATGTTTTTATATACTTAATGTATACTAACTGTCAAAATAATTTTGCATATCTTTGGTTACATAAAGCAGAAGCTTACTGCAATATTCTGTTTGCAAATAGAGTATTGTAAGCATGATGTCACCAGTAAATCTGCTTGCGAAATCGATCGTACGTCATTTGTGTGGTAAATCGCAGGCATTAGGCATGCAAATTACTCTGGCCCCGCCCATTTCTGCGTTAACAGGGTGTGAGGGGGGGGTACTGTTGTAAAACAACTCAAATCTGCTCACTTGAAGTGAGTAGGGAGAAGAGGGTCAATGCATACACTACCTACAAGGATTTATGGAAGTCTTGGAACATACTCTTAGTATAGCAAATATTGTCAAGTGGCATGTTTTGGCCTTTTACTGGCAATTACTTGGTGATCTTCACATGTCTAAAATGCTTTTCCATCATTTCAGGATGGTGTAGGAAATTCCAGAATACTGAGGTAAGGGGCTCCTTGTTCAGAGCTTCTAAATCCTGAGTCCATGCAACAATTACTTTAGTCTCTTTAAACTTGTTATATCTCAATTTGTTTTCAGTGGGGTTCTGACGTTTTTGGCAGAGGGGTTAGGAGCTGCATGAAAGCTCCATGGGCTCTTAAGTAGACTAGTTTCACAGCTTTTCTCCACCTGTATCTCAACTGCTCCAGAAACCAATGTACATATGGGATAGCAGTTGAAACATAGTTGGCTGCAGGTAAAAATGTTGCATTTTAGCATGCTACTTTTATTTTATTTTACATTTGTTTACTGGGATAGTCTGACTGCATACATGTCCATTTTCAGAGGAGGCCCAGGGAGAAAAGCTCCACATAGACAAACTTACATAGATTACACAGACGTTAGCAAACAATTATAAAAACATTGATTATATACAATGGGTTAGTAGTGTTCCCTAGTAGGTACTCACAATTCTCATGGACAGACAATTAAAAGTAAGACATCAGATTGGAAGCAGAGCTTGGTGATGTAGTTACAAGTTATGATAATTGCAGAATATGCATTTAGTTTATAACTTAATCAGGGTTGGTACATGGACATAGCCAATTCGCTTTGAGATACTGTTTGAGTTTTTTTTTTAAGAGACTTTTGGAGGATTGTATGGTTATATAGTTTGGCAATGAATTCCAGGTTTTGCCAATGAAGGTTGGCAAACAGGGATTCACCAGCAGAGTTATTAGCTTTGTGGGTTTGGACCAGTAGTTTATCGGCTGACCATAGGGATCTTAGGTTGCTATATGGCTTAATATTTTTAAGTGAGGAGGTATCCTCAGGGTGGTACAAAATTTTGTGCGCTATTAAGAGTTAATTGGATTGAATTAAGCTGGGCAATTCTAGCCACTCTAGTTGTTTAAGGTTCTGGCAGTGGTGGGTTCTATAGGTGGAGCCAGTGGCAAATTTGGCAATATGATTGTAGCTATGGGACAGCTTACCTAGTTCAGATTTGTTGAGGTTTGGGAGTACAGGCGAGGCATATAAAAGAGTAGAGAGTAGGTGTGATCGGGCGATTGCAGTCCTAGCCAGTGGGGTTAAAAATATCTTGATTCTATACAGTGATGGTCTGTATGGTTTTGCTGACCTGTAGGTCAAATTTGAGATTGTCTATAACCCCTAGCAGTTTGGTGTGATTATCTGGGGAAATAGTGGTACCATTGTTAGATGTGACAGAGAATGAAAGTGTGGTGGATTTACTAGTGGTAGAGAAGAGTAGAAGTTTAGTTTTGTTGGTGTTCAGAAGTTGGTGTTGATTGGTGATCCAGTTCTCGATAGTGTTAAATGTATTTTGGGTTAAGATTTGCAAGTTGGATGGGGAGGTGGCTGAGCAGATGAGTGGAATCATCTGCATATTGAATACAGGTGGCTTTAGGGATAGCAGTTTGGAGGTTGTTGATAAAAATAGAGAAAAGTAGTGAACCTAGTATGGACCCTTGAGGGACACCAAGTGTGAGAGGTAACTGGCTGGAGAGTTTGCCCTGCCATAGTACTGCCTGCTGTCTACCAGTCAGGTAGGACTGGAACCACTGGATAGCAGGCTTGTTGAGGGAAACAGATTTTAGTGAAAGAATGAGAAGTTCATGGTTGACCATGTCAAAGGCTTTTGATAGGTCAAGAAAGAGGGCAAAGGTTAGCCTATTGTCATTCCTGTTTTGGTTTATGGCAGTAGTAAAGGAAAGGAGGGCTGAGGTGGTGCTGTGGTATGGCCTGAAACCATGCTGGGAGTCGGATAGTAAGTTATTCTGAAAGGTATTGCATTAGTTGCTTGTGTATACATTTCTCCATTATTTTGGCTAGTGGAGAAAGAATGGCAGTGGGTCTATAGTTGAATATGTCTAAGGAGCTACCAATTTATGGAGTGGGATGATGTGAGATATTTTCCAGAGGGAGGGGATAGCATTTTCAATAAGGTTCTGTTGAGGATAGGTATGGGATATGCAATGGCATCTGCAGCTACTTGTAGGTACTTGTAGGCTATTTTATAAGGTCATAGACTGAGTTAAGTCATGGTTAAAGACCAGTGTGGAATTCTTATGCCATTGATTTGACTTGAGATAAGGTGTGGATCTAATGGGGTGGTGGGTGTCCTTGGGTACAGCTTGAATCAGCACAATTTGAAAAAGTGGGTTTCTGTCCAAATCACTGTAAACATTACTTGTATGAAATAGTGGTATCCATATTAGACAATGTAGTTTTTTCCAGTGGTATTTATATTATACAAGTGTGTGAAATGGACTTTGCCTCTTCAGAGTAGACTTGGTCAGGGCCATCCTGGAGGCCCATTGTTGCATGTGCATGTCCTCTTCAATGCCTTGGGGTCTGTCAGTGGCTATTCTTGTACCGCTGGCAAAGTAGTGCATAAGTACTTCAGTGGGCACTGGCAGTCCTGTTCATCCTCTGTCATCTGATGTCCATGCCAATCCTGCTAACACCCATTTGCAGATGTCATCTGCAGTGTTGGCTTCTTTCAGAGGGTCTCTTCTGAGGCAGACCATTCTCTTCCCCCTCCCACAGCTGCAGTGACTACATGCCCCCTGCTATGGTGAGGGCATTTTCAGGGAAGAACATTCCAAGGCACTTGGTCCCCCACAGACCAAGTTGCACATGTATGTCCTAGAGATGAGGGCAGTCATGTTGAAAGCTTTTCAGGATTGCCTTTCTCTACAGGCTGTTGCAATTTGTACAGATATGTTAGTGGTCTGGTACATCAAATAGGGGTAACACTTACCCATTGTGCAGAGACCCATTGTGCAGAGACCATGAGTGGGAAACTTCTTCCCGTGTTTTGCAATGCACATACCTAGGGAGCCCAATGTATTGGCTGACTCAGCAGGTCCATCTTGGCTCTGCACAAGTGGTCCCTCAAGCCATCAGCGGTTGTCAGGACAACTATTCTAACCTTTCAAACTGTCAACTCGCTCTAACAGTAAGTGGAAACATTTCTCCTTCTGGGCTGTGGAAAGGAAGCTTTCCCTTTCTCAGCACCAGTGTCAGATATTCTTATCCTGTTATCAAGAAGGTGTCAGTTTCTCTACCATAACTACAACTGGTGGCCATATCTAATTTTTTTGTTAATAGGGAACCTACCTCTTCTTCCTGATAAGGCATTCTCCTTCTCAGGCCTCATGTCAAAGATCCTTCTCTTCTTGGGATCTGACAGTCTCTCTCAAACCTGAGAGCACTTTCATGTGATATTAAATTTGTCTTTAAGACGGCCTTTCTTGTGGCCATAACTTGGGCTAAGAGGGTCTCTGAATTACAAGCCTTGTCCTCCAAACCACCATATCCTCTCAAGGACAGGGTGGCCTTGTAAACAAATCCATCCTTCATGGCCAAGGTAGCCACTGAATATCAACCAGGCTATTCATTTACCTGTCATTCCCAATTTTAACAAGCAAATATCTCCTACTTTGAATGTACATAGGCAGTTAATTTTATTTGCACAGGACTAAATCTTTTTGAGATCTGCTCGGTCTGTAGCTTTCTCCTTGAACAGATGTGGCCAGGCAGTGTCCAAGTTCCAGTTTCTAAAATGGATTTAAAACTGCATTTCCACTGTTTAAGAACTTGGAGTTACCTTGTCCACCTAAGGCTCCCTTAAAGTTGACAAGGTAACTGACCTATCTGCTAAAATGTCTATAGATGACATTTGTGCTGTGGTCACTTGGTCTACTTGAACCTTTATTTCTCAAAGTGGATACGGTCTTGGATCATCTTTTATTTCTATGGTACTTGGGCACATCTTCCATAGGGCTCCCCAGAATCTTTTGCAGCTGGAGATTCTGACCCATTCATGAGGAATAATGAAATGGTTATCAGAGCAACAGTCATGCACTTGCCATAACTTGACGTCTTATTTTTTCATTCACTTCTTGCTGACCTTCACCGAGCCATGTGTTCTAGAGGATCTGAAAAATCTGAAGTCTAGGGCTCCTGTGCTTCTGCTCCTTTGTGTAGAATTGGCATAAATGTGCAAGTATAGGCAGCTGTATGTGTATTCTCCAGATTTTCAACACAGTCAAACTGATGGTTAGAGCGGAAGGGGATTATGGGAGAGGAAGGAGCTTGTCTAGAAGTGCTAGATTGGGTTCTGCATCAAATCATGAAGAATAACTAAATAGGATAACAGATGTTTAGTTATGAATAATGAAATAGAATACTGATGCTGTTATGGTAAGTATAAATTTCCTTCTAGTGTTGTAAAACATTTTAATCCCAAGATCTTCAGTTGACCAATCTTTGAAGCCAAAGTGTATTCCACAAAAGGAACAATGCTCCAGAGTTGTGCATTTTTACCTCACTTTGGTTTTAACCTGACTGGCTTACATAAATTACTTTTTAATCTGCATCATGAAGTTTTATACTGAAATTCAGACAAGTTTGCCCATCTGCATTGTTAAATTTCCTGTAATTGCATAAATATTTCAGTTGTAATAGAACACAACTGCTGTGCAGACTTGTGGCAAAACAACTTGTTAAAACAACTTTTTAAAACTGATTCAGGATTAAGGTGGGACAAATTCACCTGCAGCTTTCACAAGTCAAGTGCACTCCCTTTACTGTTGTAACCAAACTTACTGCAAGAAGTATGTTGCCAAGTTGGGATAAATATTTCCATTTTTTGTCCATAATAAACTTGGTTGCATAGCACAACATAACGAAGCATCTAAACCACCACAATTCTCCTAAATTGACACTTCCCCGAATAAGCTTGAATTAATCCAGTTTAAAGCCCAATGTCCTTGTTAATCCTCTTATGAAAAGGATGAAAACTAGAACTTGTATAAGTGGGTTTCCTGCATGCCAGTAGTAATTCTTAAATGTGTATGTATATGAAGTTAAACTCTAAACTCACATTTTGCCATGACTGAGTTTTGAAACTGGGCAAACTAAGTTTATATTGGTGCATATTGAGGGACCACCAATCATTGTATCAATGCAATTTAGTGCATTAAACTTGGTATAAATTTGAGGCTACTAGTTTACAGTTGAGTAGATAACCAGTCCTAATGTGACACATGGATGCCAAGAAATTCACCTTAAGAAGTGCATCTTGGCAGTCATGCCTCATGCCCAACGTCTAATAGATTAGGATTGGTGACTCAATCATAAAGCCCTACACTAAATTTTACTTGAAATACCAAGTTTTGCTGGGTTTAAAAGCCATAAAGCACTTGGTACAGATTCCCTTAGGTTGACACTGCTTCCATACCTCTCGGCAGGTATTTAAGGAACTGAATATAGGAAGCAAAAATCTAGTCTGTTTTTTCGACACCCAGTTCTGCTTTAAGGGCAGATCATGCCTACTAAACCTGGTTGACTTCAAGACAGTAACCAAGGCCATAGATGAGGGAAAGGTTATTCACACAGCCTACCTTGACCTCTCCAAGGCTTTTGACACCATTCCCCACTCGGGTATTACAGAAAAACTCACCAGCCTGAACATAAACCCCTACGTCACAACATGGGTTGCCAATTGGCTTACAAACAGAACTCACATGGTAAGAATAGCAGACTCCAGGTCCGACTCTAAACCAGTCACAAGTGGTGTCCCGCAAGGCTCGGTCCTGGGACCCCTACTGTTTGGCATATACTTCTCAGAAGTACAGGTGAACACAGGAGGACTATGGCTAACCAAGTTTGCTGATGACTGCAAACTGGGAGCCATAATTGACTCTTTGGCTGACACAGACATCCTCCAAAAGGGCCTTACTGAGAGACTCCTGGTGTCAAAGTCGTGGCCTCAAGCTAAATGCCAAAAAATGCATAGTCATCTCATTTGGGAAAAACAAAACACCCACAAATTACCACATAGGTGGCAGCCCCTTTAATACAGAAGAGGTAATAAGAGATCTGGGGACCCAGGTAGATAGTAATCTCTCCTTTGACAATCATATTGCCAAAGTAGTTAGGAAATCCTTCTGTGTGGTCCATCTAATTACTAAAGGGTTCGCATCTAGAAATAGAGGTTATAGTGCCCCTCTACTCGTCACTCATCAGATTCATCATGGAGTACAATGCCCCATTTCGGATGTACCTCACAAGACAGTTCCAACAGCCGGAGAGTCCACATATGTACCTCACCCAGAGGATTACTGGCTTCAAATATATGTCCTATGCAGCCCGACTGAAAAAACTCTGGCTGTACTCAGTGGCATATCGCTTACTCAGAGGTGATCTCTGCCTGACTTACAAAGCCATGTCCAACTCAGAATTAATAGACATGCTCCACCTAAAGAAATCCAAGTCACTGCAAGCCATGTGCTCTGTTGAGCTAAACCTTGCCACAACAATAAATAGAACATGCTGGAGGGATAGATTCCTGTCCGAGACTCCCCATGCTTTGGAACAAAATTCCAAACTACATTAGGCAGAGCCACTCACTAACACTCAAGAGAAACGTTGACAAGTGGATGGGTAACAGAAAATACACCCCTAGGATCACTTAATTGGCTCTGCTTGACAGAGGATCGGTTAATTAATCAATGGGGTGACAAATGCAGACACTCTGGCTAGGCTTATAAATGCCCTCTGGCAGATAGCCTAGTATCTACCACGAACCTAAATGCAGTTAAACGTGCATCTTCTAGTAACATGTTCATAATGAAGTAAAGGACAAATTAGAATGAACAATGCAGAGAAACTTAATTCTGCCTCTTGTCACCTGCCCTCCACTGGTAGATTACTGCCTAACCCATGATGTGACTTAAGCAGGAAGTGGTTAACACTTAAAGGTCTGGTTTCACAACTCTAGCACTTGACTGATTTGCCTTTTTATGGATATCTGTGCCTAACTACACTACATGCAATGCTGTTATGCAATTTAGGTACAACAGTCTTCAAGTATACAATGGCATGCCAGGATGTATCAGTATGTGAAATAAAATAACCACTGAAATGATTGTCCAATGGCTATGCTACCATTACTCCACACTTTACTTGAGACATTCTGTAATGCTTAGTTCATACTTCTCAACCTCAGTGCAAGAAAGCTGGACAAAGTCTGACAAAGGGGCGGGGGCAAAGACCCAAAAATAGGGACATTTTAAATATTGCTCTTATAAACTTAGAAAGTTGTGAAGTAAGTGTTTTAACATAATATTCTGAAGGATTAGAAGTCAAACTCAAATGTATATCATTTTAGTAACTTCAATCCATACATCACCACAGTTATTTGCCAGAAAAACACATTTTATGAGGAACAGCCAAAATATAAGCCAAAAATCTGGACAGTTGAGATGTATGGCTTAGTGCTGACCCAGTCAGAAGTTAAATGTGGTGGGTCTTCTCACTTTTTATTGTGTTACTTTTTATTGTCAATTCTCTTTAGGGTGACCTTGTCAATCTTTGAATCATCCACGCCAGTCTGGCTCAATATGAGCCATCTGAAGTGAAGTTGGAGTTTCATTTATCCACCCAGAATGGACAAGCTGGCATTGTCTTCCTCAAGTTCCTGTGCTGCTAGTCCCTGTGGGTGTATATCCTTTTAGAGCAAGGAATTTGGACAAAGCCATAAATGAGGAGGCTCAAATAGGGATGCATTTTAAATATTCCTCTTATAAAATTAAAGCTGCTAGAACAGTGTTTTGCATTAGCATGAATTGTCTGAAAGGTATAAAGTTTCAAACTTGGATCATTTCGACTTCAGTCCTCATTGATTTCCTCAGAAACCACAATTGAACAGACCAAAATGAGACAGATCTGAGCAGTTGCACTATGCCCATGGATTATCTGGTTCCAAAGGCTTGCTCCCTTTAAGCAGTGTTTTTTTTATAGTGGTGAGAATTCAGTATTGGTGATCCTGCTGTTTCCACCTCAATGGGACAAACCTACCTTGTTTTCCATATTGCACCTTTTTCTAATCGGTGATTCTTGCCCCTGTAAGATATCTAAGGCTGCCTTCAAGTCTACCATATATGTAGTAACCATCTCCTTTGTCTAGGGAAGTCTACTGCACTAATTATTTCAATGATAAATGGCACCCTTAGGCAGCCATATGGTAGAACTAAAGCTACCCATTTAATTCATTATAGAATTGCATAATTTCTGGCAAATTAACTCTGCTTCCTTTAGTCTCTTTGGCCTGATCCCACTGCACCTCTGCACTAAAGGCCTAGTCTATTCAAATAGTTTAAATTTAAACAAGCTTTTCACTCAGTTCCACAAACACATCACATCTAGAGGATGACATGAAATGCCTCATCTGTTATGCTCTAGGTTTAAAACTGCATTATAATACAAAATCCCAACCCCACATGGTTGTTCTATCCTACCATGTACCCTGAAATTCCAGTTTAGCCCAGGTTCAGGCATACAGTTGGTTCATTCACAGTAGATATAGTGGGTTTGCTGCTTTACCTGAAGAGTAGATACATTCATCATTAGTTAGATATTTGCTGTATATGCAAAACTGCTAAAGCTACTTAGTCACTCAGTGCCAACGCACATCAATTTCCATTTTATAATTTTCTTCAGAGTGTGTTGCTGTTGAGCAACTTTAATTTGATCTGTAACATCTGGTCACTACTGAAGTGACACCTGCTCTGATACCCTCACCTGTACAACACTTCTACTTGGATCATCTTATGTGCACTGACCAGTCTTTCACTTTCTGTCAAGGACCTTGCCACCCATTGCAATGCTGTTCACCAGCTCTTGCCACCCATTGCAATGCTGTTCACCAGCTCTGGTTAAATTTGCACTAACTCAAACATGGTTTGCAGTAATGGTCTTGGTAAAACCCACCAGCACTAAACATTCATTTTTAACTGAATCTGACCTTGCACTAGCTCCACTGGTATATTGCTTGAAATTAGAGATAATGGAGCCTTGTGTTTAGAATACAACATCCTTGTTGCAGATATGTAGACCACATGCAAGGCTTGCATTCAGTAAATTTGTCCTTGCCATGTTCATGCTAGATATTCAATGAAAATAAGGTACAGAAATAATTACTTGCAACAAAAATGCTGAAGCAGCACAACCCTGTGAAGCCTGCAATTATTCTTGTACAGTTTGGGTAGAGTAATCATTGTGGCTTCTGTCTGTATACAGACAACTTTAGCTTGGGGTGACAATATGCTTGCAATGGCCATGCAGCAGTAAAATCTTTAACAAGGCTGTAGCCATAATTCACAATGCTAAATAAGTAATCCTAGGCGTGGGTGTTAGCAAGTTGGACACCGTTAACTAATTCAGCATACAAGGAGGACCCCTGCACATGGGTGGTACACGGGCATGTTTCAGTCAAACCATGACACAATTCTTCTTGCCCCTTATCACTTGATAAGTTTGACTCTCAAGATGGCTGAAATATTGATTTGCAGTATGATGCTGCATTTATTATGCAGTAATTGGCAATGTAACTACCCTTCACAGAGCCAAATGGAGCCAGTATTTGCTTTCCACCTTGTGGCTTAATGTGCCTTTAGTTTATCTGTATAATCCTTTTCCTGATGCTTTATCTATGAAATACTTAGGTGGTGCATCAAGTCCCAAAATTTGAAATGGGAGTCCGTTTGGCTAGATCTAATGCTACAGGGAGGCACACCTTCACATTTCAGAGGGTTATGGGGGAGCAAAGCCCTATTTCTAAAATTTGTTAAAAATGATGTAAATTTCAGATTACTGCTATGTAACTCAGTCTGAGGATGCTTTTTTGGGTGATGAACCTGTGATAAGGAGCAATTTGCTATATATCCAAACATTTGCTTCAGTGACCAGACAGAGAACATGGTCTCCATTATAAACCTGCTGTGGCTTCTCAATGCAGAGGTCTTAACACTCATTGGCTTGCTACCCATGTGACCTAGCCTCTGCCTAGGTAATGCAACCTGGCCTGTTTTACTAAATGGGTAGTACCTTCAGAATACTAGCTGGAAAGACTACTTTTCAGAATTGTACCCACAACCAGCTTTCCCAGTCATGCCAATACATAGACACCCACTGGATCACAAGGTGTGAAACCCAAAGATTGTTAAAAACCTCAGCTTTGGCCGGCTAAGAACTTGGTTATATTCAACTGGACATATAAGAGAATTTAAGTACCTTTATCTGCACTTTTTTTAAAAAAAATGCAGTATTTAATTTGATTTAAACTGTGTTGAAGGAATATTTAACTCAAGTGGCAGTTAATCTGCTCTTCAGTAACTTGAACTGAAGCTAGTGTGTTATTTGCTAGTAATTACAGGTGTGGGGGTAGCCACATTCTTTGATTTCCTGTCCTTGCCTTTTTAAGTGGTGCATTGTGAAATATTTCCTGCTTAAAAACCTCAGCTTTGGCTAAGAACTTGGTTATATTCAACTGGACGTATAAGAGAATTTAAGTACCTTTATCTGCACTTTTTTAAAAAAAAAAATACAGTATTTAATTTGATTTAAACTGTGTTGAAGGAATATTTAACTCAAGTGGCAGTTAATCTGCTCTTCAGTAACTTGAACTGAAGCTAGTGTGTTATTTGCTAGTAATTACAGGTGTGGGGGTAGCCACATTCTTTGATTTCCTGTCCTTGCCTTTTTAAGTGGTGCATTGTGAAATATTTCCTGCTTAAAAACCTCAGCTTTGGCCGGCTAAGAACTTGGTTATATTCAACTGGACAATTAAGGGAATTTAAGTACCTTTATCTGCACTTTTTTAAAAAAAAATACAGTATTTAATTTGATTTAAACTGTGTTGAAGGAATATTTAACTCAAGTGGCAGTTAATCTGCTCTTCAGTAACTTGAACTGAAGCTAGTGTGTTATTTGCTAGTAATTACAGGTGTGGGGGTAGCCACATTCTTTGATTTCCTGTCCTTGCCTTTTTAAGTGGTGCATTGTGAAATATTTCCTGCTTAAAAACCTCAGCTTTGGCCGGCTAAGAACTTGGTTATATTCAACTGGACGTATAAGAGAATTTAAGTACCTTTATCTGCACTTTTTTTAAAAAAATACAGTATTTAATTTGATTTAAACTGTGTTGAAGGAATATTTAACTCAAGTGGCAGTTAATCTGCTCTTCAGTAACTTGAACTGAAGCTAGTGTGTTATTTGCTAGTAATTACAGGTGTGGGGGTAGCCACATTCTTTGATTTCCTGTCCTTGCCTTTTTAAGTGGTGCATTGTGAAATATTTCCTGCTTAAAAACCTCAGCTTTGGCCGGCTAAGAACTTGGTTATATTCAACTGGACGTATAAGAGAATTTAAGTACCTTTATCTGCACTTTTTTTTTAAAAAAATACAGTATTTAATTTGATTTAAACTGTGTTGAAGGAATATTTAACTCAAGTGGTAGTTAATCTGCTCTTCAGTTATTCAGACCCATCCTCCCTGTTTTTGTTTTGGTGTTAATCTTATTGGCCTTGAAACTGCCCGCCCCTCAGCCTGCCTCTGGGCCCATCTCATTTACTCACTCAACTGAGTGCAGTGAGATCATATTCTGATTTCAGGCACTCCTACTGTGTACAAAGAGAGCATCTGGGAAACAGACAAAAAAAAATTAAGCTTATTTCCTGCCTTTCCTGTTAAGTGGTATAGACTATTTGTAGGCTTCTGTGCCCCCAAGCCCTTCTGTGTTTGAAGGAAGCCTTCTAGCTTGTTTTTTTTCTTATAACTAGCCAATTTTCTAGTTTCAGCACTCAAATCTGTTTCTTTGATCTCAGCACTTGTTCAGATAAATAAAAAAAAAAAAAAAAAAAAAAAAAATTTATCTGCTTTTACTGTACTTGTGTTTCCACCTACTTCATTTTACTTTTGCATCATCTTAAAAATACTCAATTGTATTTATTACTGCTTGGTGTAACTCATTCTAAGCCTTTTGGTTTAAACACTTGGGCTTCGGACCAGTTGTTTTGCACTGAGAGGGTTTGTGGTCTGCACTGTTGTGGCAGAACAGGTAGCTTACATCCTTCTAGGTTGGGAACTGCTGATTGAGGGCTCAGTGTCTGTTATTCTAAAAGTGTATTAATTCTGGTTTAAGCACTTGGGCTTTCAGGCCAGTTATTTTACATTAAGAAGGTTTGTGGTCTGCACTCTTGTGGGAGGAGAGGCTGGACTCTGCCCTTCTGAGCTGGGAATTTCTGGTTAAAGGCTTATAGTGCATGCATATCTGAACTGCGTCTTACCAAAGTTGGTGTGCCTTGTTTGCTGTGGCATAGGCTGGATTCGGGCCTGCTGGATCTAGCTTTGTTTGTGTAACTTGAGCACTAATCCAGACATTCTCTAAAGTATTCAATTGTATTTATTACTGCTTGGTTGTAACTTGATTAAAGTGTAGCTATCATTCTAAGTCTTTTGGATTAAGCACTTGGGCTTCAGACCAGTTGTTTTACATTAGGAAGGTTTGTGGCAAGCACTGTGGTGGCAGGACAGGTAGCTTTCATCCTTCTAAGTTGGGAACTGCTGATTGAGAGCCCAGTGTCCAAGGGTATTAGTTCTGGTTTAGGCACTTGGGCTTCAGGCCAGTTATTTTACATTAAGAAGGTTCGTGGTCTGCACTCTTGTGGGAGAAGAGGCTGGACTCTGCCCTTCTGAGCTGGGAATTTCTGGTTAAAGGTTTATAGTGCCTGAATATTTGAACTGTATCTTACTGAAATTGGTACACCTTGTTTGCTCTAGCATAGACTAGATCCAGGCCTGCTGAATCTAGCTTTGTTTATATGCTTGTTGTTTGTTTGCTTGTTATTTCCTGGAAGCTAATTCCACCTAATACGCGGCTTCTCAGCGCTTCTGTGGATCACTAGTGATATCTGCATTGCTTACTGTGCTAGTTCCTTGTTTCACTTGAAAGTTACTGTTTGTCGTTTTGCATTTAGTTACTTGTAACCCATTGCACTCAAGTTACCTGGCACTTGCTCACTAAAGCAATTATATAAGTCAGCACTAAAAATTAAAAGCACTACACCCTCACTCCCCACTGGCCCTTGTTTTCAATTATTAAGGAATTCCCAATATTATTCTAGCATGTCCAAAGGTCAGTTGTCAATCTCCTCTCCGGTCCAGCTGGTGAATCTGGGAATCTTGAGGCAATGTTATAACTGCCTCATGTACACAGACAACCCTCTCCTCCTCCCACATAACACAAATACTTGCGAGAGATGCAGCTATTTAGCCAAACTGGAGGCTGAGCTCTCTCAACTCAGGACTGGCAAGACCAGACAGTAGGAGAAGGCAACTACACACACCACAAAACCAGCCTCACATAATGCTACCACACCACTGAATCAAACGCATAAACACACAAAGACATACTCGGAGGCTCTGAGTAAAAATTTACCTAAACAGCAGAGGCCTCCAAAGCAGACACCCAAACAACTGCTACCTCAAGACACCCCACAAGCAACACATAAACCACAAAAGCAGTGTGCAAAGCAGTCACAGCCCTTAAGGCCAAATACAACACCAAACATACTTGTCATAGGTGACTCCATAGTCAGACACACTGACGTCCCACTCACCAGGCTGAACAAGGAGAGGGTCACAGTAAGCTGCCTATCGGGCGCTAGAATCCGCCACATAACACAAGCACTCAGGTCACTCCACGGCAAGTACAAATATGACACAGTCATTGTCCATGCTGGTGTGAACGACCTGAGACGTACCTCCCTGGACTACATGAAAAGAGACATAGAGGAGCTCTCTGATTATGTACCCCAGGCAGGTATGACCCTGACCCTGAGCAGTATCCTTCCTTCACCAAGAATGATGCCACAATATAGAGACAAGATGATCAGCTTTAACAATTGGCTTAATGTCTGGTGTCATTCAAAGGGGATCTAGTGTCTGTCTGCCTGGGATGACATGCTTGACAAGCCACGATGCTTCAAGGGACGGCTTGCACCTGTCACCCCTGGGATTCCGGATATTGGCTAAGGCTCTTGCCACCCGCATAGTGCCTTTTTTAGGCAAGGCTCAAATTCTAAACCTACCACCCTAGAAAACAAAAATGGGAAGAAACTGAGGGTAATGCTGCTCAATGCCAGAAGTCTAAATCTCAAAATGCATGCACTCGAGGCCCTTCTCAGTATGGAGAACATCGATGTCTGTGCTGTAACTGAAACCTGGTTCAAGGCTCCTGAGAGCACCCTGGCACTATTAGGTTTTACCTCATATCATGCGTTCCCGCCCCAAAACCCGGACCACACCACAAAAGGAGGGGGTGTATCCATATTCATAAAGGATACCCACACCTCCAGGTTGGTGGCAATGCACGAAGCTTCAGAAACCATCCAGGTGCAACTAACCATAGGCAAAACTGCTCTACAAATTGTAGCATGCTACAGGCCACCCTCTCAAACTCAGGAACCCCACACAGCCTTCCTGAAGACACTGGAGGGTATAAATGTATCTCCAAACACCATCATATTGGGTGACTTCAACTACCCAAATATAGACTGGGAACATTACTCAAGCCCTAACTTTCTAGCCCAACGGTTCCTGGAGTTCATAAATTCAAATGCCATGGAACAGCTAGTCATTGTTCCCACGAGAGGAGAAAATATGCTCGATCTCATTATCACAAACATGGGGACAAAATGCTCCACACCGGAAGTATATCCCTCATTGGTGAGATCTGATCATAAACTAATCTCACTGGAAATCCACATCCCGCCCCCACCCCAAACAAAAAAGACCACAGTGAAGAACTTCTCTAAAGCAAACTTCACACTACTCAAGACTGGTGTGGTATCCTTCAAGGCCCCTGAGCCAGTGGAAACCAGAACCCAAGCTGCAGAAGCCCTTACAAATGCCTTCTATGAACACCTCCAGGACTGCATGGATCAGGCAATCCCAAATAAAACCAAGACTCTTTCCACAAAGGGCAAACATCCAGTCTGGTGGACCCCAGCCATTAACAAACTTTACAATAAGAGGAGAAAGCTATTACATGATAGAACAAAATCCATAAAAGGGAAGTCACCCCTGATCATTATTAGTAAAAAATACGAGCACTCATAAAATCAACTAAGGCCAATTTTGAGAGAAAAATTGCCATGGATTCAAAGGACAATCATAAGGCCTTTTTCAGCTATGTTAGGAACCTGAGTGGAAACTCCCAGATATGCTCAGAATTAGTCCAAAATGATACAAAAATCACTGAACCCACAGACATTGCCAACATACTGGCAGACAGGTTCAGTGCAAACTTTACCCCTCTCCCCTAAAGGAGAGATAACTATCCCAGCGAGTGTAGCCTCCCAGACATCTCAAATGCGCAGGTGAAAGCTGCTCTCTCTAAAGCTAAAACACAGCATCAATGGGACCGGATGGTGTCCCGGCTGTGTGCTACATGAGCTAAATGAGGAATTAAACCCGCACATAAGGCAGCTGTTTAATCTCAGCCTTACCACAGGATACGTGCCCAAGGAGTGGCATACGGCAACTGTGGTCCCACTCCACAAAGGCGGTGCCTCTACGGACCCTGGTAATTACCACCCCATAAGCTTAACAAGTCTAGTCTGCAAAGCTATGGAGAGGATCACAATGGAGCTCATAAACAAAGATATAGGGGACTTGCAGACATTGGACCCGACCCAGTTTGGCTTCGTCAAGGGCAGATCATGCCTTTTGAACTTGGTCGACTTCTTTGAAACAGTCACCAAGGCCATTGATGAGGAAAGGCAGTCCATACAGCCTACCTTGACCTTGCAAAGGCTTCGACACAATACCCCACTCGGGTATTGTAGAAAAACTTACCAGCTTAAATGTAAACCCATAGGTCACAAGATGGGTTGCAAACTGACTTAAGGACAGAACCCACAGGGTTAGAGTTGCTGGCGCTATGTCTGACTCCAAGCCGGTCACAAGTGGTGTCCCACAGGGCTCGCTCGGTCCTTGGCCCCCTATTGTTCGGCATCTACATCTCAGAAGTACAGGCCAACATGGGAGGACTTAGGCTGACAAAGTTTGGTGACGACTGCAAACTGGGCGCCATAGTGTAAAGTGCATCGGACACGGATATCCTTCAGAAGGGACTCATGGAAACAGATAGCTGGTGCCAGAGTCATGGCCTGAAGTTAAACGCCAAAAAATGTATAGTCATACCCTTTGGGAAAAACAAGGTAACCCCAAGCTACCATATAGGTGGCAATCCACTAAGCACAGAAGAGGTTATCAGGGACCTGGGGACCCAGGTTGACAGTGGCCTTTCTTTTGACACTCACATTGCTAAAGTGGTTAGAAAGACCTTCTACATTGCCCACCTGATCATGAAGGGATTCACATCCAGATCTAGTGAGGTCATTGTTCCCCTGTACTCTTCACTTATCAGACCAATGATCGAGTACAATGCCCCATTCGGGATGTATCTCACCCGACATCTGCAGCAATTGGAGAGACCCCAAAAGTTCCTCACCAAAAGGATAAAGGGACTCCAAAATCTGTCATATGCTGCCAGATTGAAGAAACTCCAGCTCTATTCAGTTGCATACCGTCTGCCCAAAGGTGACATGTGCCTGACATACAAGGCCATTTCCAACCCGGAATTAATGGACATGCTCCACCTCAAAAAATCCAAATCCACCAAAACCACTAGAGCAAGCAACTTAAACCTTAGCATGGATATAAATAGGATGTGCTGGAGGGATAGATTTATCACTCAGAGACTCCCTATGCTGTGGAATAAAATCCCGGTCCATGTGAGGCAGAGCACCTCGCTGGCTCTGTTCAACAGAAATCTTGACCTGTGGATGGGAGATCGTAGGTTTATCCCGGGAATCATCTCTGTGTCACTGCTGGACAGAGGCAAAACAAACTAATGGGCACAGTATTTTTTCATATAAGGGATGGCGTAAGCCACAAAAATTTGGACTAGGCTTATAAATGCCTTAGGGCAGATAGCCTAGTATAAACCTATGAACCTATGAACCTATAAGTATCAACTCTTGCATTCTGTGCTAATGAGTATGATCTGCTGCTCTTGTTTGTAGGTCTTTCCAAATTGTCTGTTTACATTCATAGTGCTGGAAAGGAGTACATGTCACTGATATAAATCTACAAAAGAGAGGCTACTAGGTCACTTGAAGGAATTGGGATATGCAATTCTTTCAAATTTAACATGGCTTGCAATGTTGAATAAGGCAGACTGATTCCCAATTACCCTTCTGGCTTACTAATTACCATAGCTGAATAATCTATACACATTCCTGGCTATTGCACAACAGTTTTCCCAGACAGCTGCCTTCCTCCTGATGTGGAGCACTTCTACTCCTAGATAGCTGCTGGTATAACTGAAAAGTGGAGTTGATTGCAAGATGATGGCAGAAAGGAATGAGCAGCAGTTTTTTTACACTAGAAAAATGGATAATGTTTGAGTTAACACTTTGTAATAACAGTAGTGTGATTCTGCTCCATTTATGTCCACAGACTTATTGGTCTGCAAGCAATAAAAGGGTCCTGGGGTTGAAAACTTCAAAGGTAGGTGGTTTTCTTTTGGTTCTTGTGAATCCATCACCATGCATTTAAGACTGTCATTGTGCTGCATTAGGCAGTGACCCCTTTGGAATGAACAAACTTAAATTGCTTCAGATTAAAGTAGCTTAATTGCATTTTGCTAGAAATGCTGAGTCGGTAGTGCATTTTGCTAGAAATGCTGAGTCAGTAGTGCATTTTGCTAGAAATGCTGAGTCGGTAGTGCATTTTGCTAGAAATGCTGAGTCGGTAGTGCATTTGGCTATGACTTGTAGAATATGCAGTTGTGATTTCTTAGTGTACTATGAAGTTTGTCTACATGAGCAACTTCAAATCTCCAAGGCTTGAAGCATGGATAAGTCCCGCTTCTGGCTGTGACCCCAGGATTGAAGATCACCAAAGGTAGGACATTTTTTATATTGTACAGCAAGCTCAGATATTGTGAAATGGTTCCTTCTGCAGGTGAAAGAATCCTGGGGTTGAAAATCTTCCAAAAGGTAAGGGGAACTTTTCAAACATTTTGACAATTCAGTGCTTGTACTAAAGTGATATTGTCAGAGCATTTACTAGAGGATCACTTCAGGAACAGAAACAGATGCAACTTTCCTTCTATTGGTCCAAGACGTAGCCTTGTCATGCTGTTTACTCCTTTTGACAATGGACTTGTATCTGCACAGTTATGGTTGCTTTTAATTTCAAATGTCATTTGACTTGGTATGCTTTAGTCACTATAGCTAAAATGTGCATTTTTATGCGGACTACCAATGTAAAAGAAAGATTGGTCATAAAGAGCAACTAAATCTCAAACTCTGACGTCTTCAGCTAAGTAGGGAGTTGCTGGCTTTGGGTTTTATTTGCATAGGGTAAAAGTTTCTAGTGTCCCTGGTTTGTAGGTAGCTGCAATTGAATTGTTTAGACTAACATAAAAAGTCAAACATTTGTTTAGCTTGGAATTATGCTGATAATGGCTTGTCACTTTAAGAAATGAAACTTCAGGAAGTCACATGACAGCTCAATAGTTTTTTTAAATCCATGTTACCTTGTAGTATTTGATCTCTTATGATCAGGACTAAGTTGCTTATTTGTTAGGTTACTGCAAACAGTATATTTTCCATGTGCATCCATGTAGCATTTTATTCTATTTCTAATGTGCTCGACCCAGTGGCTGGCATGCTTCTTTTCTGTAGTTTTATGGTGATGGATACAACAAAGCTGAACTTGACTTGGATGGTGGCATTTTACAAGATGTTTGGGTAACTAATTTTACATGGCTAAATGGCAGCAAAAGGACCCCAGGACTGAAGACCAAAGTTCTCAAAGGACAAGTACCCAAGGCAAAGGTAGGTAACTCTTACTTAATATATGCATGCTTGTTTCCTGCAAGAAGGAAAATGAAAAATGTTTAAATGTGGCAAAATGTATTGTGAGCTTATAATAGCTAAGCTTTGACTTCATCCTCAAGCTAGCACTCAAATCTGAGCATGTTTTAGCATGTTAGGCTTGCTACATTAGTTCTGTTTGGTATACATGGCCCCAATTGAAATACCATGACTCTTGCAGGCTGCATCAATGACCAAGTTTGAGTGCTATTATCCTATGAAATCAGCTGGTCAGTTTTATAGGATGAAGGTGCTCAACTTGCAAGTGATGACAGTTCATTTTGTTAATTCACAGTAATGTAGAGCTGCAATGTTTGCATTTTAATGTCTCACTTGGAAGTGGCCTGCCCAGGTAGTGGTGGTGGTCTAGAAATTTTGGCCTGTCCAGATGGTGGTGTTTGTCTAGAAATTTCTAGTAGCTGGTATGTTTGTGGCATTTGGTAGCAAATCTCCAGTGCATGTAAGGAACAAACTGCTGCTGGTTATAGATTTTTAGCAGGCTTAATACTGTCATCCTGTACAACCATTCCATAATTGCATTTACTTAACCATACTTAGTATTAAGTTAGTGTGCTTTAATACCTGTTTATATTCATGTAAATTGTCTCAACGTTCATATGTCATTTAGAGCTTTTCTCCCCAGGCCTCCACTGAAAATGGGTTCCTGACCCAGTCAGACTTTCCCAATAAATGTTAAACTCTGGCAGACTTCTTCATGGCTACCTGTGATGCCATTTGAGAGAATTTTTGCTTGGCTGGCAAACTAAAATGTTTCTAACATCAGAAGTAACATTTTTTGCAGTGAGCAATCCCAGAGCCTTTTACACTCCCTGATCTCATGTGTATACCATCTTGTTTGATTAGCTAACAAGTGAATCCCTTCATGTTCACCAAAACTACCTCCAATGACCATGACTGTTCCCATAAACCAAAGCAGTAAGCATTAAAACATCCCCTGTGAACACTCTGCCTTTTGTTAGGAAGGTGCACTAGAAACACTCCAGTTAAATGCACATAACTAAAGGGTGCCTAGCAAAAGAGTTTAGTTAAAAGGTATAACCAGATATGCTATTTGCTACAGGCATGTAAACCTCTAGGATAAGGGTGTGATGGTCTAGAGCTTCACACATGCACAACCAGTGGTAGGTAATAGCTTCAATGATCGCATAAGAGGTTGGATAGGGTAGAAGTAACAATTGCAGTGATAAAGGGCTTTGTAGAACGAATAAGCAGAAATGTCATTTTGCAAGTTGTATTGATCTTGGAGTAGGGGTGGTGATGGAGGGTAGGTGATGGTTGTCTTTAGGTCATGGTGAATATGCTGGACTTAACTGAAGCAGGCTAAATGGTATGACCCAGAAGTCCATGAGGGATTTGGGGCATACCATCCTATATAAGGGATGAGGCATTTTCTTTAGGTCCATTTAACAACCCTTGCTGCAGTTATGCTCAGTTGTAAAACAATTGTTTCCTTTGTAAAAATGGTGTGGTGATTAGAGTATTAAATTTTGTTCCAAGCTGCTTATAATGTTAATTTTTGCTCAATTGCCTTGATACTGTGAATAAAAGTTTGTGAACCACTGTGAATAAAAGTTTGTGAACCACTGTGAATAAAAGTTTGTCTCTTGATTTGGCTTTTAGTTTTATAGGACCTACTTCTAACTAAATCCAAATAGACTAATGGGCTGTGACTCTGTGTAAGCACTTTGCTCCATAAATTGTGGTTAAAGTGGCTACCTATGCGTACTTCTGAAATATGCCTTTAGGGATTGCTTATTTGTGTTTAAGACTTGCCACTTTCAAAACTAGGTTCATGACTATACAAGTGCCTTTACATTAGGTAAATGTCAACCTAAACTGGAAAACGTGAAAATATCTGACTTGGTATCACATTCTGTATAGTGATCCATCTACATAATATAGTAATACTCCACATGGCATTACCCCTAATGATCTTGGTTAAGTATTTGTGTTGCATAACACTACCTGGTGGAATTGTTTATCAGCTATTGACCATCTTGGGGGTTGATGCATTTCAGCCTTTAATATCGCCTTACAAGCTGTGATAATGTGGTTTTCAGACTTGTTTACTTGGTGGTGCACTAATCGGTTTTTGGTCAATTTCTGGATCAGCCTTGGAACACCACTAAGTGCCATGTACAGCTGTTTTCTAACCTGGCCCAATCTTCACAAAATCATAGGGTCCACTGATGGTGCTGTGAAACAAGAGCATTTGGCTGGAAGTGCTTTTGTTGCACTGTCCCAAATTAGGAAACGTGATCTCAACATGGAGAGCTTGCCAATAAGTAGGTATCACAGCATGTACAGTGCTGAAGTTCTGTTTTTTGTGGGTAATGGTTTGGCTTGTCTTGAGCAAGTTTTTCCATTACACCTCTCCACACACTGTCTTGTAGACAGTGAGATACAAAAAGTAGGTACATCTGTTAACCATTTGGCTTTTTCTAGGGCAGTGGTTGAAATTTGTAATTTGCAGATGCTGTTGGTCTGTAGTGCAGCAATATGACTGGAGGCCGAATCAAACTCTAGCTTTAAAGCTGAGCTGTTCTGCCAATGGTTGATCTGAAAAAGTCTACCAGGAGGAGTGATTAAGTTGTGCTTGGTTACTGAAGTCCTAGATGGAGATTGTGTATGAAAAGGCTGTAAGTGAAAGATGGAGTTAAGTGCTTGAGTTTCAAGAAGCCTAGATTTTGGTCTTGGGTATGATTGCAGTAAGTGACTAATACTCTGCATGGAGTGTTAGTGAGTGACCTGTGACCTCCTCAGCATAGTGGGTAAGTATAATGTGGGTGAGGTAACTATATTGATACTGAGAAGAGGGGTGTGAATGAATCCTTGTGCTACCTGTTTGGTAATTGGTGCAGATTTAGATTCAATGGATTAACTCTAGTACATGTTTTGTTTTGAGAGAAGCATCTGAATTGAGCTGACCCCATCTTTAAAGATGGTCAGATACCACTCTGATCTATAAATGGGCACCTGTAAGGAGGCTGCACTAACTTTGACTAGTGTTATCTAGGCCCAAATCTATTAGGAGAGCAGGTCGTACTTTGGATGGAGTTGGGTGTAGACTGTCTTAAAAGCTGATCTGTGTAGGACAAATGTGGTGAGATGCATGTAGGATCCAGGAAGGATGTTTGAAATGAATAACAGACCTCCACAGTTTGAAGTGGAAGAGCAGGATGAAGTAGCAGGCAAATCATCTGTGGGTGGATGGAGTTCAGACTGCTGTTATAGATGGGGAAATTGAGTAACATTTTCCCCTCAGTGGGGCATGCAAAATTTCTTTTGTGCTTTCTGTTGCACTGGACTTTGTCTTTAACGACAAAGACAAAGGATGTGCAGTTGACTTTCACATTAGTTCTGTGGATAGCTATTCATTTTGCTTAAAACTTGTTTCTTGGGGCTTTAATTATTTGATAGTTAACAATTGTAAAGGTGGTTGGATCGTGGTGTCTTGGTGATGGTGGGAGAATGTTGAAGGTCAGTATGTTAAAAAGCTAATGGGCAAATATGCAGCTACTATATTTAGCCTGGCCCCTTAATTATGTGCCAAAGTTTCCAAATGATTGGAAAGGAATGAGGGAAGTAGATTCTGTGACCAGTCATGTTACCCACTTTTGCTGTACAGCAAGTTCTTCCATGCAGGTAATGTGCTACTTTCCCTGCATTTGTAGATTAGCTATCAAGTTGATGATGGTGGGACAGATTTCTGGGTTACACTAACAAGTTGTCACTTCAGTGTAATTGGATCGGGGCTAGAAAAATTGGAATTTACACCGAGCTAAAACTAACCTGTTGCCATTCAGCTCAACATGCTAAAATGCAATTCACTGTTTAGTAACTTAACAATCACTTGCCAGCAGAAGATATTTCTAACCATGACCTGCTTAGATTTTCTGTCACCAAGGAGCTTCAGTGGGCTTTCAAGGCTGTCAAACCACTCCATTGCTGGGTAGGTAAATTCCGTTGCAGAAAAACCTTCCACACAAGTTGAAATACTTTCTGACAGAAGTACTTTAAAGCTAGAAGTATGCTTTTTTGACCATAGTACAACTTTGCTGTTAACTTAAAATTAATGCAAACATTTTTTTTTATGGAGAAACTGCTTTTGTTGGGGGTGGGGATGAAGGGAATTTTGCTTTCTATGATGAACCTCATCCTTTGGCCACAAACTGCCTCTGCTACTACATTAAGCTAGCAATTTCAGCTGCAGGTGGCTGATGCTGTGACCAATGTGGCTTCAGTCCACTCAATTCCCTAGATATCTGCTGCACATGGCTACTGAATGGGTGGTTCATCAGGTGCTGTAAAGTTGTTTGCTTTATCTAAGTGAGCAGGGAGAGTTGCCTTTGGTGTTGGGGGAAGGGGCAGTGAATGTACCCCTGCTTCCTCAATGTAGTGCCTATCCTTGGGGGATGCCCTTAATCTGCATTAGCTTCACTGAAGTCTGGCTTTTACAGTTTATTTTATTAAGTGGTTTCAGATAAGAGGATTGTAAACTGTTGCAGTAGCGTTAGCCATATGGGCTATATCCTGCAAAAGAAATTACATCTTCGTCTATCAAGCTTATGCCGAGATGACAGATTGTTTTTGGGAGCAAAACCCATCAAGCTTTCCTGCCATTGAAGCCTGCTCTGTCAGTTTCTGAGGACTGGCTTGTGCAGGTAAACACTCCACACATACGTGTTTCGTGCTTTTGTTCAGGAAAGTTAATAAGGGGAGTTTTGGACAGATTATTGCCTTTTTTAAACTTCAACTTTTTTGTACAGGAATTGATTTTTTCTGGTGCCAATGAATGTTAGTTGGCTATACTTGCTCCCTATCCTAAGAAAGGAGCACCATTTTTGGCTTTACCATGGAGCAAACTACTGATCCTTTTCCTTCCAGCCAAAAGGTTTAGCCTTTGCTATCATAAAGCTAACAATTTTCCACTGCAGGCAGGTGAATCTGTTGAAACTATTAGTTGTGCTTCTGACCACTTGACCGACAGGCATCTGATGTACCACCCCTAGCTGCTTTGGACTGGAGTTCACCATATTCTCTGCAATTGTTTGGGGATTTTCAGTGGGTAAATGAAAGCCTCATGTTCCTGTGAGGAACTGTGAAAGTGTAATGACTTAATGGATAAGGCATTTACCTCCTAAGCCAGGTATTGTGGGTTTAAGTCCCAGTGTACCCTGAGGGGTTGGTATAATGGTTAAGGTATTCACCTCATAAACAAGTTACTGGGTGAT
Source organism: Protopterus annectens (assembly GCF_019279795.1). Lineage (NCBI taxonomy): Eukaryota > Metazoa > Chordata > Ceratodontiformes > Protopteridae > Protopterus > Protopterus annectens. Next base: position 1,166,562,466 of record NC_056748.1, on the reverse strand, counting down.
GAATTCTCACCTTTGGAAGAGAAATTAGCTAAGCATAAAATAGCCCACATGGGCAACTAGCCTAGTACTTGCCTGTACAAAAATGAAAATTTTGTGCCCATCCCAAGGAAGCTGGAGTTAATACTGTTACCATCTTTCCTGTCAAAATTAAGCCTGAATCTACTCAAATTCTTTGTAAATCCTCAATGTTTGGAAGAAAGTACCTGCATGTTGACAGTTTAATAGGGGATTACAAGAATCTGGGAGCTCCCAAAACTAAGGACAAGACAGAATAAGACTTTGTTCCTCCTTCCAGATGTGTAATTTCCTTTTCACTTTGACAACTGAGTTTCAGACAAATAGGATCTGAGGATCAAGGGCACAGATGAATGGGGCACAGTTGATCCTTTCCAGGGGGTAAATTTCTTATTTCCCAGATCAGACTTGTTTCCATCATATGCTGTCCTAGGGAGTGATGGAACCAGTTCTCTCTTCCCAGTTGGGAAATGGGTTTTAATGCTTTTAGTGAAAAGATCTTGCAGACCAGTTCTGGATCTTTATTCAGCAGAAAATTCAAATGTCCTATCACAACCTCAACTTCTCATTCAAGCTTTAATATCACATATTAAATAGACATTAAATCTGGGTCTCATTTATTTCTCTGCCTTCCCTTTGGACTAGCCACTGCACCAAGTGTTTATGAGGTGTCTAATTCTAGCTACAGGGTATCCATGGTTTTAGACAACTTATCTGTGCAGAGTTTCAAAAGTGTAAGCCAATTTCTGTCTGGTGAGAGATCTCTCAAACTGGGATTTCAAGAGCATTTAAAATTTATTTCTCACAAGATTGTTTCTGGGATGTCAGCAGTTTTTCTTCCATGAGAAAAGATCTAGGGTTTGTTTTCTACTCTGGTTACTGTGAGGTAATACCTCAGGAATTTGTATCTTATTGTTTCTGTGATTCTCATGATGCTCTTGCTAGGCATTGATGCAGTGATATGTGAAGTGTTTGGCACCAATACCAGCCTTTGTCCTTTCAAGTCCCAGTGCTGGATTTTGTCAAGAGATCTTATGGAGAAATTCCCTAAACAAGGTCTGCTGTTCTCCCTGCACAATCAATACTGAGGCCTCTGATTTTTGCTTGGAGAGTAGTTTCAGGAGGGATAAATGTGCAAGGTGGGTGGCACACCAAGGACAGACAAGCACATTGGGAGATGCTTTCCCTGATCAAGGCAGAATCTGACTTATCTTTGGTTCTTGCTACCAGACAGTACCACAACTACCTGATACATCAGGTAGCAAGGGGAACTCGAGCTGTACCCCCTTTAGCCATGTTAGCCTGAGGTATAGCTTCACAAGACAGTGCTATTCTATAAGTATCCTACATTCTGACAGCAAAACTGACACACAAGCTGAGCAGGACAGTTACAGACACTCAGCAATAGAAATTGGATCAGGATCATCCAAGAGTTAACTAATCTGTGGGGAGGTCCTCAACCCTATTTGCCTCATCTCTAAACAACTGGGTGACAAGATTCTGTTCAAGGACTCTATGCAAGATGGCCTGAATGTCAGATGCCTTTTTGGACAGGAATGCTCCTGTTATGCTTTTCCACCCTTTCTAATAATATCCAGGGTACTTCTGAAGACATCCCCCCCAAAGAGATTGGCTGTTTGTCTCCTTTCCTGAACTTTCCTCTTCTGTACTCTTTTGATCTATTTCTATATTCATACAAATACGTTCATAGGTAGGTACTAGGCTATTGGCCCTAGAGCCTATACAAGCCTAGCCAAAAAGGTACCCTGACTTTCACCACCCAAGAAAATTATTTTCCTGTGCCCCTGTCAAGCAGAGCCACAGAGATGATCTCTGGGGTGAATTTCCTATTTCCCATCCAATCATCAAGATATTTCTTGAAGAGTGCTAATGAAGACTTTTGTTTGCTATAGATAGGTAGTTTGTTCTGGAGTATGGGAAGTCTCACAGGAATCTATCCCTCCAGCATGTTCTGTTTATTGTGGTGACAAGGTTTAGATCCCTAGGGCGTGTAGCTCAGAGGAATTGGGATTTCTTTAAGTGGAGCATGTCCAACAGCTCTGGGTTTGACATAGCTTTGTATGTCAGGCAGAGATCACCTCTGTGTAGGCATATGCGACGGAGTAAAGCTGGAGTTTTTTGAGACTGTCTGCGTAGGGCATCTGTTTGAGGCCAGTAATCCTCTTTGTGAGGTATTTCTGTGGCCTTTCCAGCTGTAAATGTTTTGTGAGGTACATACCAGAAGGGGCATCGTACTCTATAATGGGTTAAATGAGTGATGAGTAGAGGGGGACAATGACCTCTTTTTCCTGGATAAGAAACGTTTTGTGATGAGGTGTGCCATGTAGAAGGATTTCCTGACTACTGTGGTGATGTGATGATCAAAGGAGAGACTACTGTCCACCTGTGTCCCAAGGTCTCATCACACGTTCAGTGTTAAGTAGACTACCACCTATGTGGTAGCTCATGGGTACAGAGTTTTTACCAAAGGGAATGACAATGCACTTTTTGGCATTGAGCTTGAGGCCATGGCTTTGACACCAGGCATCTGTCTCAGTGAGGCCCTTTTGTAGGATGTCCTCATCGTTAGGAGTTTCAATTATGGCTCCTAGTTTGCAGTCATCTGTGAACTTTTTTAGCCAAAGTCCTTCTGTGTTAGCCTGTACTTTAGAAAAGTAGATACCAAACAGGAGAGGACCCAGGCCTGAACCCTGTAGTTCTCCACTTGTCACTGGTCTGAAGTCTGCTCCTTTCACAGTGTGGGTTCTGTCAGTTGGCAGCCCATCTTGTGACATAGGGATTTATACCTAGTTTAGTGAATATCTATAATTCCAGAGTGGGGGATGGTGTTAAAAGACTTGGCGAGATCTAGATAGGCTGTGTGAACCACCTTACCCTTGTCTACGGCTTTGGTGACCTGCTTCAAAGAAGTCAGTCAGGTTTAGGAGACATGATCTACCTTTTACAAACCCGAACTGTGTGGGGTTCAGTGTTTGGAGATTGCCAATGTCTTTGTTTATAAGTTCCATGGCCTTGCAGACCAGGCTCGTTAGGCTAATGGGGTGGTAGTTCTGGGGGTCCTTGGTGGCTCCACCTGTGTGGAGTGCGATAACCGTCACTGTGTGCCATTTAGTGGGCACAAAGCCTGAGGTAAAGCTATGACTGAACATGGTGATTAGGTGGGATGCCAGTTCATTCTGTAGTTCTTGTAGAACGCAGCCTGGGATGTTGTCTAGGTCCCATGGATACTGTGTTCTTGGCTTTGGAGAGAGTAGTTTTTACCTGTCCAGCCATGATTACAGGAACTTGCATTCTTCTGGCATAGAGATGGGCTCTTTAGGTTGGCAATATCAGTTGGTTCTGTATATTTAGTGCCATTGTGCTGTAACTCAGAGCAGATCTGAGTGTTACCATTGAGATTCTTGACATAGCTATAGAATGCTTTGTGGTTGTCTTTAGAATCAGTGGCGATTTTGTTTTCATAACTAGCTTTGGAGGATTTTATGAGGTATCTCAGCTTCTTACTGAAGCTGACCAGGGAGTTCTTCCAGTCATGGGATTTTACTCTTTTTTTGCAGTAGTTTCTTTCTTCTGTTGTAGAGTTTGTTTATGGCAGGGGACCACCAGATTGGCTTCCTTATTTTGGAGGATAGAATCTTGGTTCTGTTAGGGATTACACGATCCATGCACCTGTGTAAATGCTTATAAAGTGCATTTGTGTAGGATTCAGCAGTCGTACCTCTATTGTCCATCTGCATGGGTGTTGTGAAGTTTGCCACTTCTGTCTTATGAAGCGTGAAGTTGGCTTTGGAGAATTTTTTTTTACAGTGGTTTCCCTAATGGCGGAAGGATGTGGATGTCTAGGTGGATTAGCTTGTGGTCGGATCTGACCAACGAGGAATTAACCTCTGGTGTGGAACACTAGTCACCCATGTTGGTAATGACCAGGTCTAAGATATTGCTGCTCCTGGTGGGGGTGTGGATAAGTTGATCCAAGGTGTTGGAATTTATGAATTCCAGAAAACGTTGGCTCAGGTAGCAACTGAATGCGCCAGTCACTACAATAGCTCCTTTTGTCTTTGTGACATTCTTTAGACCTGGATATATTTATTGAGTGATGTATTATTTACTAGGCAATGTGAAAATGCACACTGTGACAAAATTTGCTCTTCCTGTCCTAACTTCCAGTTTTGGAGTGATTGACTGGCCCCAAAACATGTTGGATAGATTAGATATTAAAACATGAAGGATGCTTCATGCTCACCAAATGATCTATAAAAATCAGTGTATACCAAGATTATATATTCCCCTTTCCGAAGGAGGGATGAGCCTCCCTGAAACTGATTACATGTATAGATCTGCAATAGTGGGACTCCACACATCTGCTGACCTCACAAGACCCAAATGTAGTGAAAGTTTTGAAACGAGGCGAATAAGTCTAAGATGATTTCTCTGCTTAATCAAGCAGGAATGGAAATCAAACTAGAAGTAGATTAAAATTGGGTAGCAACTGAATGCTCCAAGAAAGAATATATGGTAAAAGACCAGATTAGAAGGCAAGAAATGTGGAAAATGCATAAATATAGTTGCAAGTACAGAAAACTTCTGGAAGAACCTCATGTTGATCAGGAAATAATGCAGGAATGGTTAAGAAGAGGTGAATTCAAACTAAGAGATGAAAGGTTAATATTGACAGCCCAAGATATTGGGCTATATACACGTTGGTTTACAAAGTCCATTGAATATGTGGTAGAAAGAGACAAATGTAGGTGGTGTAAAACCGAATTGGAAACAGTCGCACACCTAGTTGGTTGTGACACACTATTGACAGAAGGACTGTATACTGAAAGGCATAATAATGAGGGGAGACTATTGCACTGGGGATTGTGTAGACATTATGGTATTGAAGTGGCTGAAAAACACTGGAAACATTAGCCACAAAGCATCATAAAAGATGAAGTTTATATCACATGGGATCACCCATTACCAACAGTTCAAAAGACAGATGGTAGAAAACTGGATATAGTGGTCCAAGAAAAGAAGACAAAAGTAGCATTGATCATTGAAATCACCACACCTAGTGACTACAGTGTCCTGCATACAGAGAGAGACTGTCATAAAATACCAGGAACTGCAGGCAGAAATGAGGGCAATGTGGAAGGAAGATACCCAGACAGTTCCAGTAGTAGTAGGAACAAACAGGTCATATAAAAAAGAATCTACAATCATATTTAGATATGTTACTAATCCACATAACCCCACAAGAATTGCAGGAGGAGTCATTACTGAGCACATTGCGGAAGCTGTGAAGAGCACTTCTGGCTGACATCAAAGATTGAAACAATACTAATTTCATGAACATTAATCATACTTTGACTTAGGAATGGGGTCCATTCTGTCATGGTATTAGAAAACTAAATGTTTGAGAGAAATTAAAAAAAATGACAAAATCATACAAAGACTGCAAGCTTAGTAAAATAGGAAGGATTTTTCCTCTAGTAATATATTTTCTGTACATTTTCATAGTTATAACTGACTAATATCTTGTGGAAGGGTGTCACTTGTAGTGTCATTATAGTAAAGACAGAAAAAATGTACTATTACTGCTTGTGTAAAATGGAGTGCATTGGAAATGTTACTAGCTGTTTGCTAATCATTACAAAGACATAAAGTAGTCCCACATTTATATTAATACTGCCCAAATCAAGTAACTTACAAACCTTTTACATTGGCAGGACAATCATAGCAATGCAAGATTGCACAGCAAGCAGAAACAAACCTAACAGAACACTGTATAATGCTACATAACCTGGACATACTAACAGGGATGGCCAAACAGTCATACAGACCGTGTGTTACTGTTGAATATGCATACAACAGGAAGACACACATTATGACTGTTGGTACAGCATAATCCTGTGCCTAATTCTCCATCTGCAGAAGTAATGGTGGAAATGTTTCAAAGGACCATATCAGGATTAAAGCAATGGTCAAACATCTGACAGCTTAGAATATATGCAAACTAATATAACATAACGCATCTATTGAATGTAAAGAATATAGGCACAGAAGGGTGAAGTTTGTACTGTCATCTTCTAGCCGTTACCACTTTTACAGTTCATATGATAAAGGCAAAAATTATAGCTGATAATTGAACAGTGAATTTTCAGCTTAGTCGATACTGAGTGTTGATTATCTTGTTAATTATTCAAGTAGGTATCGTGTTCATATTTCTGTAAGTATCTGAAAAACAAACATCCAGAAAGGAGTTGATAAAAATCACAAAAAAAGTAAGTCCTTCTAAGCTAAAATGTGCTGGTACTGTGGTTTATCTTATACTAATTCCAAAATAAAGGATGTTGTGAAAATGCAATGCATATTAACAAACTGATTATTATGTTTGCAGTAAGACTCATTGAACTACAGTGTTGCTGTTTGTACTTTTTCACAGCATGTTATGTTTGCAAGATACTTTTGTTTGGCTTCTGCTTACAATGGGCTTTCTGAAAAGGATGAGGACTCAGAGCTTAGGGTATATCCATGGCTACATCTCTGTTCATTTCAAGCACAACTTAGATTTACAGATGGGAAGCAGAAAATTTACCCTAGGACTGCCCCCTGTACTACTAATGGACAGAGAAAGTTCTAAAATGCTTTTTCCCATGCATAGGTCCCCTCAAATTGTGCATGGTATGATCCCAGTTATTCTTATTAGGGGTAATATATAATTATCGACCATGAGAAGGGTAAGGCCAATCTATAATCAAATGGGATAGGGTTTTTGTAGCACAAAAAGGGAAACTGGCTAATACTTACCTGTGAATATATATATATATATATATATATATATATATATATATATATATATATATATATATATATATATACTGACCAGTTATGATCGACTAAACAGCTGGTTGACTGATGTCTGAGAGCAAAAAATTCCTGTGTTGGGGAAATATGCCCTTATCTCGTGTTTGTGTGATCCAGAGTTAGTATATATAATTGTCATGGGCATGGGGCGGCAGCCATCCAACAGGGAGGGTGCAGAGGCCTTGCCTCTGAAAAAATTATATTTTATTTGTTATTTTCACATGTGCCGGGGATGTTTATATATATTTATTTATTTATATATATATATATATATATATATATATATATATATATAGCCTTCTTGGTAAGTCCACAACTGTTATGACATAAATTACTTAAGCAATAACCCACGCCTGGGTGTGGGTAATGCTGGATTTACCCACAGTTGGTGTGGTTTGGTCATGATGGTGAAGCCCGAGTGAATCTAGCATTACCCACACCCAGAAGTGGGATATTGCTATTATACAATGACATTATTTAAGAAAAAAATATATATTTTTCTTAAATAATGTCCTTGTATAATGGCGCCGTGCTGTTCTTCTGCCGCTGGACAGCTCCACTTTGCCATTGCTGATGTAGTGTGCATGCGTCTGGAACTTGCGTTCCCACACATACCCAGTACATCAGTGCTTGGAAAAGTAAGCAACGGAGAAAAGAAGCTCTCCGTTGCTACGCTTTTTTTTTTTTTTAAATTCTTAAAATTAAAGAATATATCAATGGAAAAAGACCAGACCCTTTTCCATTGTATATTCTCAATGGGCATGCTGGTTGGGCTTTAATTTATTAAAGATGCCTTTCTTTAACTTCTTCAGTAACATTCCAATATAATTATTTTATATCTGTGGGTAATTAAGATTTATATGGCAATCAGATAATTGTTTAATTCATAGATTGTTACTAGGCTAATAACCCAGGGGGCTTCTATGTTTAGTCAAGTTTTCCCGAAAGAATAATGACATCATGTATCCAAATAGGACATTGAGGGCCAGGCACTTATAAGCTACCTCTGTCCATAAGGGTCATGGGTGCCAGGCCTGATGTAAACTTCCTTTTCCCCATCCACTGGTCTAGGTTGCACTTGAATTGGGTAGTAGATGAACTCAGGTTCACATGGATGGAAAGCCTGTTCCATAGGAGGGGCAGTCTCTGGGAAACATATCTGTCTCTCCAGCATGTTCTGTTTAAATCATAGACAAAATTCATGCCCTTTGACCTTGTATTTCTGGTAATGTTTGACTTACAAATATGCAGGAGGTTCATAAGTGTGGCATTTGCAGATTCTTTGTAAACCAGACATAGATCACCTCTCACCAATCTATAGTAGACTGAGTAGAGGGAAAGGGCTTTTAGGGAACCTGCATAAGGCAGGTTTGTTATGCCTTGTAATCTTTTTGTACGAAACCTCTGAAGTCACTCCAGTTGCTGCATATTCATGGTCTGGTACATACCAAAGGAAGTTTTGTACTCCATAACTTTTCTGATAAGGACAGAGTATAGTTGTATAATGACATCTTTAGACCCAGATGCCATGCCCTTACTTATATGTTGCACAACATAAAAGGATTTCCTCACCACTGTGGCCACATGGTGGTCAAAGGTAAGGCTTCTGTCTACATGCATACCCAGATCCCTGACTACTGGATCGACTCTTAGGGACGTATTATCAAAATGGTAATTAGTCAGGATGGTCAACTTCCCAGAGAGTACAGTTATGCATTTCGTAGCATTAACTTTAAGACCATGGCTTTGGTATCATTTGTTATTCACAGACAGGCCTTCTTGAAGAGTGCTAGAGTCTGACGTGTGGTCAATGATAATCCCCAGCTTGCAATCATCTGCCAACTTAGTCACCCATAAGCCTTCAGAGTTTACTTTCACCTCAGAAAAATATATGCCAAAAAGCAGTGGGCCCAGTACTGAGCTCTGGGGAACTCCACTGGTGACTGGCCTCTTGGTGAAGGTGACCTCACCTAGTTTGACCTCCTGGGTCCTGTCAATGAGCCAGTTCACTGTCCTGTAGGTGATTAAAAAGGTTTATTCCTAATTTAGTGAATTTGTTTAATGCCTGAGTCTGGTATTGCATCAAAAGCCTTGGCCAGGTTGAGGTAAGCTGTGTGCACAGTCTTGCCCTCATCCATTACTTTGGTGATACTCTCAAAGAAGTCCCATAGATTTAATAGGCATGGCATTCCTTTAACAAAGCCAAATTGTGATTAGTCCAGCAATTTCAGGTTACATATGTCATCATTTATCATGTCCATGATGATTCTGTCCATGGCCTTACAAATGGGGCTGGTCAGACTTGTGGGCCTGTAGTTACCTGCATCAGTGGTTGGACCTCTCTTGTCCAGAGAAATGGCTGCTGCCATCTTCTATTGCTTGGGCACAAAACTTGACTTTAGGCTCCAGTTAAAATGTGATTGAAGACAACTGGAGAGGACATGTTTCATGCTATTTAATAAGCATCCCAGTATGTTAATGTTGCCCATCACTGCATTGTTTTTGGTTTTGGAAAGTGCATTGAAGACTTGTTCCCTTGTAATATTTAGGGGGATTGTGGTATGCGGTATTTCATTTGGACTATCGTGGGGGTATGAAATTTGAGCTGAACCTGTCAGCCATAAGGTAGACAATAGCCTCTAGTTCATTGTGGGTGATGTCATGTATAGTAAGTTCTGCGCATTGCTGCATTTCCCTTGAGGTTATGGACATACCTGTAGAAAGCTTTGTGATTGTCCTTTGCCTGAGAAGCTTTTTTTTTTCAAATTTAGCCTTTGAAATATTAATTAACTCTCTTAGCTGCCTGTATAGATTTTTTTTTAGTATGTTAGACTTTGTTCATCCTATGCTCGACCAAGATTTTGTTGTTTGTTTTATAAGCAATTGATATGATTTCACCAGGGTGTCTTGTCTTTTGAGTTTGTCCTATTCTTAATACAAGTGGGCACAGCTCACTCTGTACAGCTATCAATCTGGCTATACAGGGATTTTGTAAATAGACTGGCATACAACAGATCTGATAAATTCCAAAACTATATCTCTGGGACTTAAGTCTGAGATTTTTAACCACTCTCCCTGCTAATGGGGTATTCTAAAGAATTAATTACATAACTCACGCTTTCAATTAAATTTTATATCTCAAAATAAAACTTGAATTATCCACTTAACATTTGGGACATCTGACTTGTGCCAAATTGTGGGAATCATTTTGTTAAAGTTTACAAATAAATAATTAAGCAGTTTACCTTTTAGTATTGAGTCAAGAATTATACTTCAGGATGTGCAAAGTACTGGTTTATTCCATAAATAGTGCTGGGAGACTGCCTGCTCACATTTCCAGTTCAGTCTCAAAAAACAAAGGAAAAAAGCATTACATATATACATTTTCTTTTCAATTTCATGCATGCAGAACTTTGACATTACATTACTTTCAGCAAATCAGTGTATTTAAAAATGTCCTCATCCCTCATGTTTCTCTCTTAGAGCTTCATGTGAACAGTTCACAAATATGCATTTTAAAACATAGACCGCCTGGTCTAAAATGTATTATTTCTCAGTCTTGTAACATTCAGTACCAGTGCACACTATCTTACAGACATCCTTGCAATGACTCATCCTCCAGCCTGAGAAGGCCAGAGTGTACTGTTAATTTGGTTTCTGCAGATACTTGGCACAATCAAGCATAACATAATACAACATCCCTTAACTCCTTGAGCACGTAATTTGCTTTCAGTTATCTGTTAGTACACTATCATTTGCTAACAGAGAGAATGCACCTGTAAGGCACTTGAAATATAAGGTCACTACTTGTATGAAAAGTGCATTTTGCATAGTCAAGCAGCTATATTTCAATTTTCCTTTGACTTAAACATATCATAAACATTTTATTTGATTAGTTTGTGAAGAAACTGAAAGTTAATATGTATTTGGGGAAGAGTAATCATAAGGTATAATATTTTTCTGTAACAATCCTCCCTCATTTGACACTATACGTGTCACACAATGCACACTTATATTTTAATTCTTAACTTGATAAAACATGCTTCAACATCAATAGTTCATCAGCTTCCCATACAGTTCTGTGGTACTGCTGTAAGAAATGAATATGTTTTATGCAGTAAGATAACATAACATCAGTTAGAGTCGGTTCTTCATTTGACACAGGGGAGATAGATTGAAGGGCCATGCGTCTCCCCATTAGTATCACATAAGGACTCAGTCTCCTTCTAGTATTTACTGTACTCCTCATATTCATTAATGCTAAGGGAAGTGCCTCTGGCCATTTAAGGTTTCCCTTAGCACAAATCTTCAAAATCTTATTTCTAAGGGTCCTGTTAAACCTCTGTACTGATCCAGATCACTGTGGATGATTTGGACAGTGAAGACTCAACTTTGTATTAAAAATCTTGCATAACTCTCTAATCAAGGAGTTGTTAAAATTACTTTCCTGATCACTATTGATAGTACAAGGTACAACAAATCTAGGTATAAATTCAAATACAAGTTTTTAACAACTGTTACAGAATCTGCTTTATGATAAGGGTAAACTTCCACCCATGCAGAAAACATGTAAACCACCACTAATATAAATTGTAAATTATGGACCTTTGGCATCTAGGCAAAGTCCAGATGCGCATTTACCAAAGGTCGCCAAGGTGGTGGTAAGCATGCAGCCCTAATGTTTGAATTTTTGCTAACATAATATTCTAGGCATAATGTACAATATTAACATTCTGAAGTATCAAAGAGGAGACATGAGGGGCATACAACTTCAGGTAATTTGGTTAAATAAAGCTGTCTTACATGCATGGGCTGGTAAATTATATGCACTTACCAGGTAAGGTAGCAAGGAGGCATGCACCACCAGTCAGCCATCCAGATGTTGCCCTGACCCATTAGTGGATTTACTACATTGTTTAACTCACTTCTGAACTTCTCCCTCTGATGCTTGGAAACATGATACTCTCTTAAAATCAAACACATCATCACTTTTTGATTTTTGTAATATCACATGAAATTGTGTAGAAAGTCCTTCTACAATTTGTGTAGCAGCTTGACCTATCAAATTATATCCCTTTGAAACAAAATCTGTACCCTTTTGATGGGCATTACATTTAACTACAGCTAATTATTTAGGTAACAAAAGAGAATTTAAAAGATCATTCACAAAGACAGTTTTTAATTTGAGTTTCTGCTGAAGTTAAAAATCCTCTCTGTTTCCAAAGTTGCCCAAAATCATGTACTATACCAAAAACATAACAACTATCATAGCATATATTGGCATCTTTGTCTTTCACTAACTCACAAGCTCTTTGTAGGCTCCAATTGAAATGTGATTGAAGACAACCAGAGAGGTTGCTCTGCTACCTGGGCAGAATATACTCCCTCTAGTTCTTGTTGAAGCAAAACATCATTATTGGTGAAAACAGATTCCAGTGAACAGATTTCCATTTTGATCTCTTCTATAGGAACCATCCAAAAATAAGTCCAGGTAAGCATTGGGTATAGGAGTGTCCTTTAAGTCATTCCTAGGAGAAAGTAGATAATCAGTCACACACATAATCATGCTCTTCACCATCCGCAGCAGTAGGTAAAAAAGATGCAGGATGTAGAACTGGACAACATATGAAAGAAATAGATGGATTCAAAAGAAGTGTATATTCATATTTAGTTAGACATACAGTCATGTGGGGCTGTGTTTTTATTTTAAGTAATAGAGATGATACAGGAGGCGGAAGAGTTACCATAGGATCATGCCCGAGCACCAGAGATTGTGCAAGATTGGATAGAATGGCGGCAGTAGCTGCTGCCCTTAAACATGGTGAAAATCCCTTTGCAACAGAATCAAGTGCTGTAGTATAATAAGCTACTGGATGATAGTTGTCCCCATTTTTCTTTTTAAGCACTCCCTCAGCAAATCCATTTATTTCATGATAAAATAAAATTAAAGTAATTCCATAATCTGGTAGCCGTAAAGCTGTGGCTGTAGCTAAAGCTTGCTTTCAATTCGGAAATGCATTTTCCTCTTCACTTTCCCAAGGGAGGGGCTCTGGTGTATCCTGCTTTAAAAGACTTGTCAAAGGTTTAGCAATTTCTGCATAGTTAGAAATCCACTCTCTGCAATATCCTGTCATACCTAAATAAGATCTAAGCTGACGGTGAGTAGTTGGACATGGGGCTTTAGCTATTGCCTCAATATGAGATGGTAACATCTGCCTGCTACCCATTTCCTCAATATGAGATGGTAACATCTGCCTGCTACCCTGAGATATCAAATAACCAGGACAATGTATCTGAAATGACCATAAGATGCAGGGCATCCTGCTGACACTGCTGAAAAGAATCAGATGATATTAGTAAATCTACATAATGCACTCACACAGACCCTCCTAGAAATGTCACATTGTCCAAACTTTTTTTTTTAGAATTTGAGAAAATAATGGAGATTTAGTGTATCTTTGTGGCAACCATGTCCATGTGTACAGCTGTCCCTTCTAATTAAAAGCAAACAAATTGACTTTTAGGGTGGATAGGTATAGAAACAAATGCTGAACACAAATCTATCACAGAAGAATATTTTGCTGTAGGCGGTATGTAACTCAGTTTTGTTGCTGGATTTGGAACCACAGGAAAAGTTGGCAGTACTGCATTGTTTACAGCCCTTGGATCTTGCACAAACCTGTAAGTATCTTTTCCTGGCTTCTCTACAGAGAGACAAAGTATTACAAGGACTTTTAGCTATAACTGTTATTTCTCATTGTATCAAGGACTGAATTACATATTTCATTTTGATTATTTCTCCCAGAATTTTCTAAAGCTCCATTATAGCAGTTTTAGGTGGAATATAAATATGTTCCAATGTAATCCTCCTCACTTGCCAGTAGCCCCTTAGTACTACAAATCTACCATTATTATCTTTTTCTTCCATCACTATTATTGGCGCTCCTCTTATAATTAGCACTCCTCTTTCCTTTGTCACAGGTATTCCTCTGAATAATCATCCTGAAAACAATTATCAAGTTCACATGTTCAGTTCTTTCCAACTGTCTCCTGTAACATACCTATTTGCATTCTACATTTTTTATTATCATTCATTACTCTTTCTTTTTTGTATTTATCTGTGAGACCATTGACATTTAAAGACCTCACAGAAAGCACAGTTGTATTAAGTTACTGTCACCTTTTATGTATAGCATCTTGTCTGTTAAATATCTAGTTACAGCTTGTGTTACAGGCATACACTGTTTGGCAGGTTGAACTTGTATACAGTTTCTTGTCATATCTGAGCCTGTCACATCTGCCAAAACGTTTTGTTTTATTGAAAGCCCTCAAAAAAAAAAAAAAAAAAAAACAATACCTCCTAAAACCTGTTAATGTAATACTAACAAACAAAACTATGTACATCTTCAAATATTGGTTTTACCCTCCTAATAGGAACAAATGTCCCAAACTAACAGTCACACTCACGGATTTGAGTTAACCTAAAAGGTTATCCATGCTAAGATGCATGGTGCAGCTGGTGCTTCTAAGTGCTGTCTAGTTTTGTCTTTATTGCTCTTCCAGCTGGGATTATTCCCTAGCCAATTTTTTAGCCAATTTCTCTTTATCAGATTGTCTCCATGGAGACATGAGGACCAGATACAGAATTGCTTCTAAGTATACATTTATTTGCTAGAAAAAAGCCTAAGATTCAGTACTTTTCATTTACTTGCCTTATCTTAAAACGTGTTTCTATATCAAGCTAAGGGCCTTAATTCAGTCATTCCCCCATACAAGAATGAGCAAAAAACATTATTTTTTTCTTTTGTCATGCTCTTTTAACAAGACTTTTTTACATTACAGTGCCTACATTTCTTAAATGAACAAGGAGAAAGAGAGAAGGGTGAAACTAAAAACTAAACAGGAGTACCTGCTTACAATAGTATCCCCATTACACTTTAAACAACTGAGAATCTCATAGCATGCAAAGAAAATCATACACTATGAAAATAATACTATTAAGAACACATTTTATTTTACTTGATTTTCTCCCCCCTCTAAGTATTTTTTTGAACATTAATGACATTAAGTAGTGCATATACTTTAGAGTCGCCCACAAGTCACAGAGTCCTGAATAGTTTAATATTTCCAGGTTTTCTTGTTCTGCCATTACACAAATCTAATTAATTTGTAATCCCAAAGTTGTCAATTTCCATGTTACTGGGTTTATTCCTGTCCGTCTCCCAAATCCTGTCTCTGCTTTATTTCCAACATATTATTCATTCCTCTAGTCAACTCTCTCACTCTCTTCCTTCTCTCTAGCATTTATCATTGAAACACTGAAAAAGGTTTCATTAGCACAGTCTCTATGATCTTTATTACCAGAAGAACAACAGCCAGAATTTCCTGCTTCACAGCTCACTTTTTGTTAGACAAACTTTTGTATTTTCTCTTTGGTATGTACTTAATCAAAAATGATTTTGTCCCTCCGGGTAAGAATATTTTGAAGGTAGATGTGTACAGCAATTTGAATCTCACACCTACTTCTTGACAGTCCATGAACAGTGGAATAAATTTACTCCTCTTCTGCGTGGTGTACAGTGAGTAATCATTCTCCACAAACTACTATCTCCCACTTTTAGTACTTTATTCATCTGCCACAGTTTTGTCAGAATCAACTCCTCCTGCTGGTAGGGTTGCACGTTTAATATTAAAGATCTAAGTTGCTTTCTCATAGCCAGTTTTGGAGCATACACATGATGTGCCCTTTCAATTAACTCCTGCTGTGGAATATCAGTCCAGTTGCTTATTTCTGCTTTCAAAAAAATAATACTCTTCCTTCCAGCTTCTCTGGTACAGCTGAAAATCCCAGGTTTTCCGTGTGTGCTCTGTCCTTTAATTCTATTATTTTGAAACATCCCTTCTTGAACAGTCTTGTATTCAGCCACTCATTTCTTCATCTCAACCTCTGATTTTTTGCAGTTTTATCATCTCATCTGAATATCTGATTAAAGCTTCCATTTATTCCAGCCTTTTGTTTTTTGAATTGATCTACTCTATCAATGATTCATTTATTTTAACCACCATCTCTGTGTGCATTGTCTTATGTTTTCCCCCACATTAGTGGAAGTTGTGTCTGGCGCTTGCACTGCTTTTTGAACTGCAGTACTTTTCTCAGTCAGTGTTTTTTTTCCGAACCTTTTTGTAGTTTATTTTCCTTCAGGTCCTCTTTCTCTTTTCCTGGCATCCATGCAGTGCACTTACTAGCCAGTTACTGAAAATTACCCATAAACACAAGTCCATGTGTCAGTCCATGTACTGCAGGATTCCAAAGGGAAGTACTTATGTATGAACTACCCCACGATCATACATGTGCATACATGACACCCACACAAACGCGCACACATCCTACATGCATCAACCCCCCTCCACTCCACCAGATTGCACTTACAGACAAAATAACCCCCCCACACACACACACACACACACACCTACAGGTGAGGTTGCACAAAGATAGTACACACAGACCCCATTACCCATCTGTCAACATGCATAACGTATGGTACTCAACAGCATGCAGTGCAGCTATAGTCAATCCATGCTAGCAACAGTATACATGTGTGTGATGCATGGGCTGTTAGTAGGTGATGCCCCTTCCCATGGAAAACACTGCACCCATGTACACAGTTATTGCTGTGCAGCTGTTCTGCACCCTGCCTTGTACTGTGCACCATACCTCACAGGTGCACACACCATTGCTGAATGTGTATTAATGTGTCAGTTATGTCTGCTCTAATGCTCACAGCCCCTATGTGTTAACTGACACATACCTGGGATGATATGTGGACATATGTCATTTGTGAATGCCTGATGTCTGATTTACAGATCTCAACATCAGCGGTGCATGTATGACCAATACAATACTATAACACTGACAACCGTCAAACCTTATCGTGGCTATGGGGAGTGTACACACCCTTATTGATCTGACGCATTCTTCCTTGATATGCCATGGGACCACATCACTGCATATGTTAACATTACATGAGCCTGATCTGTGACATATGTCCTGTACATTCAAATACAGTGTGTAACAAATGTGTTAGGTGTGCAGATGAATGCATACACTCCGTGGGTGCATATGTGTGCATGCCTTTATCATGATCGTTTGTTGCACCTATTGTTATGTGTTCCACAGCAGTCACTATTGCTGGCAGGGGCATACTAGCATGGGGCCATCTGCATTTGCCATATATGGTCCTACACATGTCTCCCAACTCTGCATGATTGCAAGGTCAACTCATGTGCACATCCCTTGGAGTTCACACACTGCCGTCACTATTGCTATGGAGTCAGGGTTATATCGGCCATAGTTCCTGAACCTGACTTTGTGCAGATACAGCCATTCATAGCATCCTTAGGATCCCTGATGCAGTGCACTGGTGTGTCATGATGACACCCCTGCCCCACCTTCAGCATTTTTGCAGATGCTTGACAACTATGACCTACACATGTGTGCCAGTTTGCAGTGTCCCAAACACTAAACACCATGTGTAACAGCCTAGTCCCAGCTAATGAATGCCAAACATACAGATGTACACTGGCACCAGCACAGTACAGATGGGGATGGTGGACCTGAGGTGGGGTGAGGCATTGGTTGTGCAGCACAAGTATCTTACATGATACTGTCTGTAGGTTTCCAACATGGTCATGGTACACCAGTACACATTGCAATGCATGCATACACTACCTTTAGAGAGGCCTGGCTGATGTTTCCTGTGGTACAACTGTCAGATCTGATTACCCTAACCCACAGGCCACACGCTTGCAGAGTTCAGGCAATTCCTGACATGGGACATGCACAGCCAGTACTTGCTAGTCATTCCTGTAACCCCCCCCCCCTCAGTGTTGTGGCATGTTACTGGGCAGCCCGCATGACCAGTTTGCTACATGTGACATCATTTGTCTTGGATGGCCATCTGTTTATTTCCTACATCATTCCTGTCCCATTAATCCTTGCCACATAAATGACTGTCTGCACAGTTTGCCATGGCATATGCAATGGTGAGGTATGGCTGCATGTTCAGCTCATGTGTGCTACCTGCTGGGTATGGGGTCCAGCCATGTCATGTAAGATGTGTGCAAGCCACTCCTGCCTCTGTTGCAGGTAAGTGTGCACATTTGATGGCCAAATGTCTTGGACAGCAGACCAATAAGTGGTGTGACATTGGGATGGTTATTTGCTGAATGGTGCATATCCATGACAAGTGCATGCAGTCAGTACCTCAACAGCTGCTTCCACTATATTTTATCTGGAGTGTGTGCACACATATGCTTCCAGTGTTTGTGAAGTTATGTATTCCCCATATTTGCTGCCCTAACCTACAATTCCATATTACACACTCATTGCTCATGTTGGGACCACATTGCAAGTTTTAAGGCTTGTGGACCGCTGTATTATGATATGCTGTAGTGTAGATCTGTAAGAGTTGCCATTGTAATACTGGTATATACACTGTTGTAGCACTGTATAAGGGTGATGTTTCACACATGTCCCTACTGTAGGTCATTTGTCCCACCATTATGCTCATCCCTGTGGACACATTTTGCAATGACAGGATGTTAGTTATATTGCAGGTGTCTGACATACCCTTCAGATACACCATTATGGTCACCACTGTGATGCACTGCAGTTAAGAGCAACAGTACTTGAACATGTACGGCATGCATTATGGGTAGGTGTGTTAGATGTCTGCATGGAATATACCATAGCCATTACATGACCTGTGTATTGGCAAGCATGAACATAAACCATACTCACTAGCTACAGGCTGTTGCCTTGGTGGTATACCAGAGGGATCTACATGTGAGAGATGTGATGTCAGTAGCCACAGCTGTGGCATTGGTACACGGTGGGTGCAGCATTACAGTACATCAACAGTACAAGTCCACAATACTACGGCTTATACACATCTGTTTATTACTGTTATGCAGCAACAGACTATATATATATATATATATATATATATATATATGTCATGTCACATATGCATGATCTACCTGTACAGATGCGGATGGATATGCAACAGTGGTCTACTGATGTGCCCTGCGGCCTTATCTGCACACTCCTCAGCCGGTGTGTGGGTATCACTCACCTCCACTTTGGTCTCTGCTAGTTGTTGCCTGTGTGAGCAGGCAGGTGCCACAAGGCTGGCGAGGAGCTCCTGAACATGTGTCGAGGGGGGTGGATGGCATGACCCCCCCTGTTGCAAGGTGATCCACCAGACTGCAGCAGCATCCTGGCTGGCATCGCGAAGCAGGTCGCTGTAATGATGTCGGACCTGCTCATAACTGCGGTTATGCAAGCCGACATCATTGACCCTGTGGACTAGATCATTCCACAGGATGGTCTGCTCCTGCTGCTAATGGGCTGTGCTTCAAAACAGCACCTGGTAGTGCTGTACGAGGTGGTTGATGATGACTTCATTTTTGTCCGCTAAATACACAGGTAACCTGCCATGTAACATCTTGCCTGAAAGACATAAAAATGGAAACAGGTCTGAGCAACTCATACAGCAAGGTTACCATAGTTCTTAATACATATCTCTGTCGCCTCCCCCCACTATATCTGCGACAACAAAATGTTCACACACCTCAGTAGGTATGGCTACAGCTTAACTACCATTGGGACATTTATCGTATTGTACCACACTTTGTGCTATGTGTTTGTAGCCAGGCTCTCTGTGGGGACACTATCATTGCTGGCCTGTTACAAACAATGTCACCTGCATGCCATTGTAAGGGCTTCTATGGTTCCATATATGCATGTGGTCTGTTTGCTATGGGTATGCAGGAACTCCATCAAGGCTGGGTCTGAAATGGCCTTGTATGCCAGACACAGGTCACCTCTGAGCAGTCTGTATAAGACTGAGTAGAGGGATAGGGATTTTAGCCTATCTGTATAGGACAGGTGTTTGAGACCCCGGATTTTCCTGGTCAGGAACCTCTGCTGCCTCTCCAACTGCTGCATGTGCTTGGCAAGGTATATGCCGAAGGGGGCATTGCACTCAATAATGTGTCTGATAAGGGAGGAGTACAGGGATGTTACGACCTCCTTGTTCCTGGATGAAATACCCTTATTTATGAGGTGGGCCATGTAAAAAGCCTTCCGTACAACAGAGGCAACGTCATGGTCAAAAGTCAGGTTGCTATCAACCTGTGTGCCCAAGTCCTTCACAACTGATTGCATGCTTAATACACTGTTATTAATGTGATAATTAGTGGGGGATGACATTTTCTGCAAAGAGGATAATGATGCATTTCTTGGCATTCAGTTTGAGGCCATGTTTCTGGCACCAGTTATTAGTTTGGGTGAGGTCCTCTTGGAGGATGTTCACATCACTAGGGGAAATTAAGGCAGCACCCAATAATTCCACATTGTAGGATAACAGCAGAACTGTTTGTATTGTTGAGAAAGTGAAATGAGAGAACTATGTATACAGTGTATAAATGATGTACTACCTGGCATAATATTATTGTACCCCATAATAAGTCACTATGGCTACATTACCCTTTAATGTTTAACTGACCCTCAGCATTATGTCAGACATTTGCATAGACCTAAAATGTGACATCAACACACTGACCATACCTTGTGTGTACTGTTGCGGACATTTGACAAGGTGATGGCAGTCCTATCCTTGGACTGAGACAACATGTCCTTGTTTTCATTTGATGCATTCAGGTTTGGGGTATAGCACTGTAGGGCTTATCAATGCATATCAATGAGAGCAGTCACCAGAGGTGATGATGAATGGAACACTGTTTTGTCACTGTCATGAGATATGCAGTCACAGCAATGAGAGCAATCACCAGAGGTGACATATTGAGTGGGAACACTGTTCTGTCACTGGCATGATATCTGCAGTCTAGCTGTCTAGACAATACATTTTGTGTGAGTAGAATATTTCTCATTCAGGCCTGGGGTGTGTTTTTATGGTTTGGGTCATCCAGAAGTGTACTGGCAGGCCTTATGTAAATGTTGTTGTTCACTCATGTCCTGCTAAGTCTTCCAAGATGACAGTACTGCATAGGTTTTGTTACTTCTCTGTACTAAACACTGTGTTATGTGATGCTATCTGTAGCCAATGTACAGACGTGATTAATAGGTCTGTGAACTGTGATCTCCATTATCAGATATGTATCATATCCGAAATTTATAGACATTAAAAAATGCCTAGAATTTCAAGTCTGTCAGTAACACACGAAGAGGATGTTATTTTCAAACCGCATGAATATAAATGTAGATTGTGTTACATAAATGCATGCATGCATACATACATATATACATAGAAAAGTAGCTATTTGTCAAAATATAGGGTTATAGATGGCATGAGATTTTTGGTTGCAGCACTTACTTTTTACTGCCTTAGTAAAAGTGCCCCTTGTAATTACCTACTATAATATACTAGGAATGGTACTGAAAAGTATACGGTGAAATGTATAGACTGCATTTGCTTCAGCTTTCAAATGCTAATCAGTGTAAATTAACGGTACTGTAGTCAAACTGGCCAGAAAGATGTGAAAGTTGAAAACATTTTTCCACAATGAATGATAGAAATAAGTGAGAAAAGAAATCCAGTATGATGGAATTACTATTGGACAAATAGTTATGGTGTGATTTCTGAAGGACAACATACAGCATCAGCTAATGAGAAAATACTTTTCGAGCAGTGATTAGATTCAGTTTGAAAGCTGCATGACATTTTTATAGAAAAGATGCAAAATATTTTATTATTTTAGAATATTTGGACATTTGTTAGTCAACATGTTTCTTTGCAAGGCACAACTGTCCAAAGCAGTGCTGTGCTGTAAAATGAGGGAAATATGTATGACTATAAAAGTGCACCTACATCATCACACACACACACACACACACGCAACACTAATAACACACTGTATGAAAAATAATTGATAGTGGAGGGAAAACCATTTGTAGCAACAAGCATGAAAAATACTATTGCCTAGGCTTGAATACTTATTTGCAAAAGCAAGTACATAGTAAAATAGCTATCACTTCATTGCTAAAGAGGCTGCAGGTCTATGTGTGACAAGAAGATAGCATCTCTAGCTGAGTAAAATCCAGTCATTCAGCTAATCTAATTGCTCATGAGTGGGGGAAGGAAAATACAGACGGACAAAACTGCAGCTGCAAGTTCTAAGCATTTCCTCTAAAACCCCCCACTGAGAGTTTGTGTAATCTGACCTGCAGTATGCTAAAAAGGCTATTTGAAAACCTTGCCTGTAGCTGAACATGTGACTTACAAAGTACTAAAATGTAAACAAACTCCTCTAGCAAAAAATCTGAGCCAGTGCCCCTTTAACTCGGTTGGTAGGTTCCTTTTCTGCCTACAATATGGTTCCAGCATTGTGTAGGTGCCAGAAACCTGCTTGTACTTTTTAAAACTTTTATTTCCTTACACTGGAGTCCAAGGAAGGGAAAACCCACATATTTTTTTTTAACTCAACGTCTCACATACTTTGCAGAGAAATTTGTCGCCACCTGCATGACATATCATAGGCATAGTTAAATCTGTAGTTTACCCTGTCAGGTACTGCTGTCAATCTTAGATTGGCAATTAATCCTGCTAATGTCAGGAACACAGCAGCTGATATAAAAACACAGAAAGCTGTGGAACTGTTTTCCACTGTTTTTATTGCAGAAGGAAGGAGAACTTAACACTCCCGTTTCATAGCAAAACAAAGTAATTAGATCAGTCAGGGGTTTAAATGCAATTGTCAGCTCTTCTGACAAATTTACATAAGCAGCAACACAGTATTGAAATGCTAAGCTTTAAAGGGGTACTGGCTCGTTCCTGAAGTAGCAGTTTTCCCTCGGTCCGAAGATAAAGCACCGTCAATCATTGAGTTGTTCCACTCCCATTTTCTGACATCAGTCCTGACGTCGTAGGAGTAACACCCTCTGCATTCATGAGCTGCGCATAGCTCTATTCCAGTCCTGTTTTAGCTCCGTCTGGATTAAGATACTCAATGTTCACGTTCCCCTGCCTGGTTATCCGATACGTTAAAAGCAAGAATAACGTTTATTTAAGCTCAAACAGTGGTGTTTGAGCTTACATAAACGTTTTCTTCTTTAACGTATCGGTGATATCCAGTCTTATCAAGCATTCCGGTAAGGCTTGATAAGACTGCATAAATCATCCGATACGGTAAAAGCAAGAAAAACGTTTATTTAAGCTCAAACACTACTGTTTGAGCTTAAATAAACATTTTTCTTGCTTTTACCATATCGGATGATTTATCCAGTCTTATCAAGCCTTACCGGAAGGCTTGATAAGACTGGATAAATCACCCGATACGTTAAAAGCAAGAAAAACGTTTATTTAAGCTCAAACAGTGGTGTTTGAGCTTAAATAAACATTTTTCTTGCTTTTACCATATTGGATGATTTATCCAGTCTTATCAAGCCTTACAGGAATGCTTGATAAGACTGCATAAATCATCTGATACGGTAAAAGCAAACAAAACATTTATTTAAGCTCAAGCACTACTGTTTGAGCTTAAATAAACATGTTTCTTGCTTTTAACATATCGGGTGATTTATCCAGTCTTATCAAGCCTTACCGGAAGGCTTGATAAGACTGGATAAATCACCCGATATGGTAAAAGCAAGAAAAACGTTTATTTAAGCTCATACAGTGGTGTTTGAGCT